>NW_020884888.1:5231821-5277357 GCF_003945725.1 Corapipo altera
GCATCACTTTGGAGGGACTCACATACCTACAAAAATCCTGGTCTTCCTGTGTAAGACAAGCTGTAAACTGGCACAGAACTAAATATTCATTTGAACCAGGAGATGGATTTCAGGTTAAAAAAATCTTACAAACTTATCTTTGTATGTGGATCCTCTCCACAACAGTATATGAACAGTTTTTCTAGAAATTAACCCCCACCTCAGTGAAAACAAAGCCTGAGTTTCAGTTGTTCCAGCTTCAACTTCAGCTCATTAAATCATACTAAACACCTGTGAGCAAACTGAAGAGCCCTTTACCTACTCATAGGCTTAAACCTGATGCCTTCTAACTAATTCTCTGGCAGAATAAGAAGTTTCTAAATTGTGCTTCGGGCTTCTTTGTGGGCATTTGCAATGCTATCAGCAGCTAGTATGAACTCTGGACACTGAGGTTTTTTTCTGGGGACAGTTTTCCAAAGATAGCAGCTCCAGTGCTACAAGCAGAAATAATATGACCTTTCAACTTATATTCAGTATTTTCTTCTAGATACCTCTAGGGGTTGTGTTAGTCATTTTGGTCAAGAGTTGAATATGTAAGAGACTAGTAAATGAAAACACGGCTGAGGGGAAAAGTAAATCTTCTAAAGTAGTAATTATGCAAAAGAATAAGTTTTTTAGGTGTTACAGTGATCCCCAGAAAAGTACTAAATTATCAGTGGAAAATCTGTTAGGAAAAAAAAAGGAGAATAAAAAAAATTAAATAAATACAGCTGACCACATCTTCATAAATGTAAGTATTCTGAAAAACAGCTGCATGTTCCTATTTCAGTAAATTGCTATTTGTCCTGTATTTTGCTTTTCACTGTGAGAATAGAGTCACCCTTTCTTTGTCCTTCAATATTATATCAAACTATCATGACATCCAGGTGGTGTTATGCTGCTTTTTTTTAATATTAACTGAGTATTCATGTCTAGAGTGCAATACAATATTTTATAAATTACCTGGTTTTTGAGAGGATCTGAAGTCAAGAAGGAAACTTTCTTGAGAAATTTAAAAGCCCATTTGAAAGACTTTCCTAACTCATCAACATTATATTATCATGGAATTTGAAGATGATTTTTAGGTTTTGGATTTGGTTTTAGTTTGGGGGTTTTTGTTTGGTTGGTTTTTTTGCGAAGAGAGGAGGTTAGTGATCAAAGAGTTTTCAAAGGCAAGCCAACTGAGAAAATTGTCAGATGAAGAGGTCAAAAATCCCCATTCCAGAAGGTTAAGAAAACAGCCTATTGCAGTCTACATATTTTGGTAGATTTCCTGCATTGTCACCAGAATCAGCCTATTATCTATACCTTTTTAGAATGGACCAGCAAATGATATCCTACTGTCTCATGAACAGCATTATAATTCTTATTTTCTGCTTTCTCAATGAAGAGAAATAGTGTTGAAAAACTTCTAAATACTCTTTAAAGTTTCCACAAATGGCAGAAATTAGTGCTCTTTGCTGATTAAAAAAATATATATATATATATTATTTGTCTAAAAATCAGTGTGTTTGGTTTGATTTGTTAGTTCAAATACTCTGCATGTACTCCCTCTGGAAATGCCTTCTGATACTTCTGATAGGGGAAACTGATTGCAGACTGAGGCCTCAATCTCAGAAGGCATCCTTAATTCCAACCAGCAGTGCAAGACCCCATCAAAATGTAAATGTGATCCTGAACTTGGATATCCTTCTGTTTCTTCATTTTGAATGAGGGACACAGCAGTGATCTTCTACAGACAGTGCTTCTTCAGAAACTGGCCAGTTAACTAAGCTGTAATTTTTACAACATTATTTTTGTTCTGTTTTAGGGCTGAAGTAAAGAAGTAGTATTTTTGTCACTTTCTAAACCATAAAAATTATTTTCAGGTGGAAAAAAGGAAACAAAAAGCAATGAATAAAAATTAATACAACACATGTCTGGCTGTTAATGGAACTCTTCAATTTCATAAATAATATTAATCTTTGATTAAAATATTGTACTGGCAATACTGTAAACTTTGCTATGAACCCCAGCATTTTGCAGGCAAGTATAGTAGTTATTTTTCTCTTGCTTGTATACAGATGACCTTCAACTGAGACACAAGCAGAAAACTGAATTTTTTATATATAGAAGCTCGTCAACAAAAGGTCTTTCCTTGGTATCCTTTTTCACAGGTCCCATGCATTTAAAATACCATAAGCTTCATTTCATTTTATGCTGACTGAGATGTTTACTATTGTCATGTTATTAACCTTGCTTTACGAAAGCTTTTATAACTCTAGTATTAGACTTTATTACGAGTCTTAGTTGTGATATACAGTTCATGGCCTTATTAAAGAATGTGTCCTGCCCTTGGAATTCCCTGTTATCAAGTAAATAAATAGGCACTTTTCTCTCTTTAAACAATCAAATAAAATCACAGACATATGGGTTTTCTTTGGTATCCTCCATACAAAAAGAAGTTTGAGTAAGATTTGACTTCTCAGAAAATTATTAATGTGATACAAACCCTTTATAATTAAAATCTGACCCATGAACTCCACAAATGACAAGCTGTTGTTTGTGCATTTAATGTGAATTAGTTGGTGTCAGATCAGATTCCAACAGATAAATTGTCACTTAATGCTTCAGAGTTGCCATGTTTCTACCTTTTTTTCTGACAGATAAACCAAGAAACAGTGTGGGGAATTTATTACTTTTCAGCTGTGTCTATTCACTAAGAAAAAAAGAAGAAAGTTTCTGGAGGTCCAGGCTGACAATTCTTGAGTTCAAGTTATTTTTTGATGGGTGTAAAATAGTCACAAAACTTGAAAAAGTAGCTCTGTTTGAACCTTGAGAAACACAATCAATAACAAGTCTGAAACTTTTCAAGACTTTTGTGAGCCTTATAGATGATTCCTGCCTGTCATAAGAGTACATAATCAGCAAGGTTCAGGACTCAAAGCCTCTACAGAGCAGGGTTTAATCCCCTCACCATCAACTGCGTCAGCTCTCTACTTTCTTCATTTTACATACCAGTTTCCACTGCAGATGCCAACCTCTGTGTTCTCTGCACTGAAAAGGACTGGCTAAAGAGTACACATCTGAGTAACACCATCTTTCCCATGTCTGCCTCAATGTCTTTGACCCTGCCTAGATAAGTAATTTTTTCCATATTCTTCTCCAGGAAACATTCCTGTTTGACCATGGAGAAAATTTACTTCTGCAAAGAGCTGAGATTTGCCTTTCTTGGATGCTTTCTAACCACACTTCAAAATGGTCATCGTGCATGAAAACATTCATATATATTTTTAATACTGTCCCTTTAGTCTTTGGTTTTAATCCACTGCCTTTAATATTTCTACAAAGCTATACAGATATTATGTAATGGTCACATCTGAATCGAGCTTACTCTAAAGAATCACATTCTTTAAGATTTGTTGTCTACTTAAAATCATACACAGCACTAACAGAAAGGAACTGTTGGATTAGTATTCTAAGCGCTTTTAAATCTGTAGCAACCGAACTTTACAAATGTTTGCACTCTGGTGAGACATACATAAATTAGACAACTTATGTTATAAAGTTATGTTATAAAATGGTGCTGTCAAGACATGGTTCTTTGGAACATTTCTTGGGATGCAGGAGAACACTTGACCATCTAGATGTGCCAAACCACTGAAACTGGAGCTACATAGAGGTAAACAAAAAAAACCCAAAACTGTGTAACAAAGTCTCTTTCAATTCTACCACCAAAGACGGCAAGCTGTATCCCTCGTTTTCTCCTTATAAACTCCCTATGAAAATTTCATTATGATCAGTCAGAAAATAAAGGAGCAAAATTAGCAAGTTCTAGTGAATCTCACCAATTTCCAGTTTCCAAAGTCATGAATGACCTCTACAGGAGGTAACAAACCTTGGTTCAGGTTAACAAGTTCATTGCAGCACAACAGGGGAATTACCTTTTCCAGTACTTGTGCTATCTGCCACAGAAAATGCTGACTGCCTGTAATGGTGAGTTTGGGACTCTCAGTTTCCATGCAACTGTGAAATACTCAAGGGCACCACACAAGGGTGTCTCTTCCTGCAAAAATAGTAGAATGCCTGAAATCTGATGAGTTTGTTTTTCCCCCAGCTGCATCAACTGTTTTAATAAGATACTGCCTCTCCCTGCCTCTTTTTGTTTTTCACAGAATCAATTGGGTTGGAAAAGACCTCTGAGATCATCAAGTTCAACCCTTGATCCAACACCACTCTGGTTACTAGACCATGGTACTAAGTGCCACATCCAGTCTCATTTTAAAAACCTCCAGGGATGGTGAATCCACCACTTCCCTGGCCAACCCATTCCAATGTCTGATTACTCTCTCTGTAAAAGTTTTCTTCCTAATATCCAACCTAAACCTCCCCTGGCAGAGCTTAAGACCATGCCCTCTTGTCTTACTGCTGGTTGCCTGGGAGAAGAGACCAACCTCCACCTGGCTACAACCTCCTTTCAGGTAGTTGAAGAGAGTGATGAGGTCTCCCCTGAGCCTCCTCTTCTCCAGGCTAAACAATCACAGCTCCCTCAGCCTCTCCTCATAGGACTTGTGCTCAAGTCCGTTCACCAGCCTTGTTACTCTTCTCTGGATCTGCTCCAGCACCTCAATATCTTTCCTGAACTGAGGGGCTCAGAACTGGACACAGTACTCAAGCTTTCTTTAGAAGAATAGCATTATAAATAATGACGAGTAACAAAAGCAAAAGTGAGAAGCTGACTATTCATAGTAGGCAGGATCAAGTTCATTGGGACCTCTGACATCTTTTATTTGACTAATTGATATAGCTGGAAAATTTCAACAAGTTTGCAGACTCATGTCTTGCTGCCTTGAAGACATACCTGAAGGTCTTACACACTTGACAGTTTCACCAACTTTTCCTAACACCTACTATCCTAACATACATTGCTTCTATTTACAGACTTTATTCTACCTGTGTTGTTAAACCACTACAGCTCCAGTAAAATACAGTTTCATTTATAAAGATTTAATACAACAGTAACTTTTATAAACTCATGTGATAAATACACACAGCCTCCATTGATTAATCTAGAAACATCTCAGACACAATTAAGGTCCCGACTGGTGTGCTATCTGAAAAATATCTATTTCACTGAAAAATACATATATCTCACATGAATTTTTATAAAATTCAATAATCCAATTTCAAGCTTGATTATCAACTTTAGAGTCCATGGAGAACTTCAATGAAAAAAAGATAAGGTTCATATTATTTTTGTCTGAACACAACTATAGCTCCTGATGTACTCAGGACTTATCCTAAAAATTAATGGTCTACAGAAGATATTCAATTAAACCATTTTTGTTTGCATATCTTACTATCTTGCTATCTAACAAAAGTGTCTCAGTTGAGAGGATGTAATGAATTGAATATAGGTGCATAGAAAAGTTCTTTTCATTTAAGCATATTAAAAATTTAATAGAATTCATAATTTGCAGAATTACAATATGTGGTAAAGACAGGATCATCAGAAACACCAAAATACTTAATTTTATATAAAATGTTATAGGAGGTGTAAAATTCTTTTTTTCCTTAGAACTAAATGGCACCTACACTCCACTGCAATTTTTAAAATTTATGTTTAATTCATAATAAAATAGTGGAGTGTTTTTCATATAGAAAGCTGGATTACACTTTATGCAAACAAAGGTGTTGGGACAAACATCTTTAATTTGTAAAGAGAGAGTGAAAAACTAGAAAGGTAACTGCAAACCTGAAAATTGTTTTACAGTGAGAACACACTACAGTGAATTTTAAGAGTCTTAAGTTCTTAGCTGTTCCTTTCTAAACAACAGAGGTATAACTTCATGCACTAAAAAAAATGCATTGTCTTCTCATCTGAAAAATATGACTTTATGGTGCTGTAAGGCTCTTCCATAAGGAAAGGGGTTTGTTTTTTTTCTGAAGTTACACAATATCTGCAACTTCTCAAGTGCAATTTATATGACTTAAGGGTAAAAAGACCTCTTAGTGAATTGAGAATAATTCCATTAGCTCAAATATGGTTTGTATCAGTGGACTCAGAAATGCTCTCATCATCAGTGAATTTTGTACCAGCTGAGATGAAAGTGAGCTATGTCATGCTTCCTTGCCTTAAGACACATTTCTGTTTTGCTGGAGTTTCACTAATGCTCTGGGATGAAGCTCAGAATGCCAACCATGTATGCTAGAACTGCAGCAACAAAGCAAAACATTTTTGTCTTCATCAGTATTCAGAAATATTTTACTACTTAAAACTATTAAGAAAACCTTCTTCACTCTGCCAGTATTTGAAACCATAATTGTAACAATAATCAGCAGTATTTCTGGTGCTTTATTCTTTGCTCTGCAGTCTCATTTCACACACTACTGCCACTTTCAAGATGGGGCTTCCTATGAATTCAATTTGAAAAATCAGTCAAATCCCTTCCCTCAATATGCAATATTCCATAGTGAAGGTTATGGAAAAAAAACTCAAAAAAATTTTAAAAAAGTAAATGTGCAATAAAAAAAATAATTAACATATCAAAATAGTTAACACCATCAGTCAATGCATTACCATAGTGTTCTAAGAGTATCTCATAAGTTTAATGACACCTCAGCTATTTCATATACTATTACTACATGCCAAGTTTTCAGCTTATGTGAATTAGTGGAGCTGTATTATGGTCAAGAGAAATGCATTTACCACAACTGGGACGTCAGATGGACTTTTTTGATGTAGTATACATGCAGTGAACGTTCTTTTTTGTATGGATCTATAACATGTTGGTTAGGATAACATCTGTTATAAATAAATGCCTCAGTAGATTCCAGTGATCCAATCAGGTTTGGTTCCCTGTATTGCTTTCTGCTGAAGAAAAAGGGTAGTGGAATTAATCCACTGCCTGTGGAGTGGCAGATCTCTGATCTGAGACCGAGATCTTGCACAGATGTGTTATGTGTTATCATTAGTGCTCTCTGAGTGGCCCCAGAAACAGCACAGCTGCAAGGAACATGGTTTCTCATGAAACCAGAGCCACTGTTCCTTCCCTTCCACAAACCCCTGGATTTTTGCGCTGGACAAATTCAAATTAATTTTTGCTTGTCAATATTCTCTCCTTCACTCATCCCAGTCCACTGATTCTGCACAACAAAAAGTGTCATGAGAAGCTCACATTATGAAGTATTTATCAGATAATGCAACAACTGACCATTTTTTGACCACATTCTGTCCCAGTGTTGAAAAAATATATCATGATCACATTAAATTTATGAGTTACCACTGATTTTTAACTTTTCTTGTTTTATTGAATATTAATTTGACCACAGTGTTAAATAAATAGTGTGTGTAGATTTAAGAGCTCTTCATAATATCTCTCTTTGAAAGTAGTAAGCCAGGTCTTGGAACAAAACTTTCAAAGGGACTCTGTCTTAAAAGGCAAGAGAGAGAGGAACTTAAAAGTAGAGAGAGAGGAACTGTTCCAGCATGATTGGGTGTACACAGTATAGAAAACCGGAGTCAGAACTGTTACAAGTGGTTACAGCTAATTTAACACTTGGTGTTAGAAAATTGCAAAAAAGAGAGTATGTTTAATTAGCTTAAACACAACTAGTTTCATCCTCCCCTCATCTTCGACCTACAACCTAATTAAAAAATTAAATAGGTTTATGTCCATTACAGAGGTTTTATTTTGCTGCATTCCTCCAAAACCAAAAATATCACTAGAATGAACATTCATCATTCCTAGACTGCTCTAATTCTCACATTCTAGTTTTCAACTTGCTTTTATATGTATATGTGAATGATCTGCCCAAATATTCTGCTGAATACATACTAATAAACTGCATTAGTATTTGCATACCATATGCTCACTTAGGGTTTAATTACACTTTGTTCCACAAACAAGTATTTTTTAAAAATTAACCTATGTCAGCTAATTATTTTTCCTGACTTATTTACTTTTTCATTTTGCTTCATTTTTAATTTATACGAGACCTCTTTGTGGTCTTGTTTCATTTTCCGAAGAATGATAATAACTGAGTCTCTAATACCTCAAGCACTCAGGCAAATCCTTTAGTTTATCCATCTGAGCAGTCATCAAAGATTTTTATGTACAAAGTAAGGAAAGTAACACATGAGCATAATTTTTTCCAGTTTTGATGCTGAGATATACCCATATACTATACATATTTCACAAACTACACCCTACAAAAATTGGAGGTTAACCAGAAGAAAGCCTCCACCACTCCACCCTAGCAATCTCAAATTACATGTTTGGTAGAACTGACGGAGGTACATCACTCGTCTTCCTTTCACATCCCACATGATGTTTTAGGACATATTCTCTCTCACCTAGTCATAAGGGTCCATACTAGATGCGTGAATGAATGCTTCATATCCTTCGAATATTGACTGGAAAATAAAACTTGATATACATATAGCTGCTCACCAGGATATGAGAGTGAACCTGACTAGTAGAGAATCAAACCAAACAATCAACTTCATCAGGTCCTCAGGACATGCAAGTATTGCAGATTCACTCATATGGTTCAATAAACATACTGACAGATCATTTCAGATGATGTTATTCCTCTAAAATATATGGCCTTGGGACTCACAGGACACTCAAAAAGAAGTTAAGGACAAATAAATTTACCATATTTTTTTTTAATTACACAGAAAAATGATATTTCGTATGACATTTTTTCCTCATCAAATATAAAAAAAAATTCACAGAGAGTACAGTTCTCACACTGAAAGTCAGAACAAGCAGAACATGGCCAAGAGAGCTCTTTGGATATGGTTGAAGCTTGTGCAGAGGCAACCAGGGAAACCCAGGAACCTGTTTCTCAAAACAACTTGGATTTCAGCACAGGCTGCCCAAGCTCACCCAGCATCCTGCATACATACTTGCCTGTTAGTTTGGCTTCGGTTATTTGAGTTCAAACCCATATTTGGGTTCCCTCTGCCTTTAGTACTCTCTTCTCCAGTGATGCAGATGTATTGCTGGAAAATCCAGAAAAAGTATTCAAGTGGGTTGGAAGAACCTCAGTCAGACACCTACAGGTCAACTCCCTATCTATGGTAGTATCCACTGCCACCATCTCATCTGTTTTAAGGAACTTCACGTGAGGCAAAACAGCAGTATTTTGCCAGGTTGGATAAGGAGTGCTGCTTGCGAACTACATAAAACTTCGGTTTTTTCCATCACCCATAACAGCAAGACATTAAGAATGGCTTCTAAAGGGAAGTCTAATGAAGACCAAGAATAGGTAGCCTGGGGATATAGGGAGATGTCCCAAAAAAGGTTAGACAAATAGCTGTGGCAACCACATTGATAGGGCTGGTTGCTTTGGTGCAGAGACTGGAATAGAAGAGTGCCTCAAGATCCACCTTTTATACAGGTCTATGTAGACACTGTAACGTCCACCAAATCCTTTCCAGGTTTCCTGCCATGCTGGAAATCAGGTATGATGCTCTGGAACATTCTTGCTGTAGTATAAACCCATTTTAATTTGCACCATTCACCTGGAGAGCAATTTTTCCTCTTCTCCTTACAGCAGCCTTTTGCATATCTCACCTTATTACTGCATTCCTCCCTCCCATTTTCTCTTCTTCAGCTTAAATAACCCTGATTGCTTCAGCCTTCCCTTAATATCCTGCTTTCTTACCTCATAATTTTTGACTCTGTCCTTTCCACTTACTGTACTTGACCTTCACCTTTTTTCAGTGTAGTGCCCAAAGATGACCACAAGGCTCAGGACCTTACATTTTTCCAAATAAGTGAAATGATCACTTCATGTATCTTGGAGTTATGATGTTGTTTGCCTTCTCTCAGTATGGTACCAGCAGCCCCATGGTACTGTTCCCTTACGCTATGGTTTCAGTGTCCCTCACAGCATTTCCTACAGAAAAGCCAGCTGCTCTGTGTTGTGTGTTTCATGGCTGATAATGCCTACCTAGGTGCAAAACCTTCCTACTGAAAAATAAAAGGGATTTCGAATCAGATTTTCCAATTTCCTCAGATTATTCCAAATTTTTTGCTTATCTTTAAACATTCATGGCCCCTCAACTAAATATTTTTTATATAAGGAGCTTATTCCCTGAATGAAAACCACGCTGATATTTAAAGTTTTGAATAAAGATGAATTAATCATAAGTCTCTGGAGAAAACAATTCTGCAACTAAACCATCAATAGCTGCTCTTCAGTATTTAACTATTTTACACCTGTGAAAGATCTAAGTATAATTTTTCTGCAGTATATTGGGATGCAATTTATTTTATGTAGTATATTTAATACAAACTTCATCCTAAATCAGTTGGAAGAACTCTATACAAAACAGAAGCTATATTACACTTAGCAGGAGAAAATAAAAAGGTGCGAAGATAGTGCTTAACAATAAGCAAAAATGTTGAAACATCTGGGCAACTGGAAAAAGTGTACAGAATATAAAATATTTACCTTTTTGCAGTTAAGTTTATTTAATTTTTAAGTTATAAAAAGAAGGGAAGCTTATGAGGCAGCAAGTTTGTTTCAAAAGGTAATCACCATATAAAAAAGTATGTTGGTCTTATTGTGATAAGGAATAAGGAACAGGAAAACACTGACATGCACAGAAAAGAGAGAAGAATTTGAAGATAAGAGGTTTGAATTTTTCCTTTGTACCAGGTGGAGCACAGGTTATTAAAAGAAGCTAATTGCAGGTCTCCGATTATGGAGACTATTCAGGACTTTTCGAAGCTAAGAAAAGCTGAACAGTAGTAAGAAATAGTTACCAAAAGGTGCTCATCAGTGAAGAAATACCAGAGGGCAGAGATTTTAGCCATTTAGCTTCTGGTGATTGTAGGAAAATGGTATTGGGACTGGCCAAATACTAGGGACTGAGCACTCAGTGTGGCTGCTACCCCTGCAGGGCTAATGAGAAGAGACATTCCAGTTCCCAATCCCAAGACAGGCTAGAACACCTCCAAGGGCATTTAATGCAAGTCCTGTTAAACATTAAGAAACCCAAACACTTCTGGGCTCAGTGAAGCACCTCTAATGGATTGTCCCACTTGAGCCCAGGATTGCTTTACGTAATACTGCAGGAACAGCCCAGCTAGGAAAAATTCCATAGGAGAAGCCCATGCAAGAGGAGAATTCCTTCATACATGTACAGTGAAAGGCTGCAATAGCAATGTTAGGCACACAAAGAAAGGTTTGAGAGGTCTGGCAAAAGCAGGAGAAAGCAGAAAAAAAGTACAACACAAACTGGTTTATTAATATGTGACTGAACTTCCTTCAGCAGCACAACTAATTAGAAACTAGTAGGATAAAGTTACTGGAATAATCATAGAATCAGAGACAAGAACCTGAAATCCAGAAGTCACCTTATACATAAAGCAGTCTGAAACATCTCCATATTTGACCCTTAGGAGAACTAACATGTTGTGGAAGGCATTGTGAAGCCCAACACAATAAGCTGAAGTGGGATCTTGCATTTTGCCTTTATTAGGGTGGGACAGACAAGCAAGGATAACAGCAAGTTGCAGAGAGACATAGTGGCACTAAGGTTAAACAGCTGCACTGCACAGTAAGTGAAGGGTGTGCTGCGTTGTTTTAATTCTCTTCACATGCTTTTTATGGACCCTGAGCAGATAACTCTGGACTGTGAATTGTATTACTTGAGCCCTGCACCAGTACAGGTGCTGCAGAGCCTTTTCTAAGTGAAGTCACACCTGACTGACTGTGAGTCTGGGGTCTGATAAAAATTGGGCAGAGATTATCCTGGTCTGCCCAGACACCTGCAGGGATTGCAAGCTAGAATTTGAGTGCTAACTTTTTTTCTGATTTTACTTTTCCTTTCCACAATTTTGCTTTTCTTTCTTTTGGACATTGGAATCTTCCCCTTACTTCATTTGATTGATATAAACATACAGATTATAAAATTGAAAAGTTTCATCTCTACAGAGTTCAAAATTTAACTGTATTTTCTCATCTTCTGAGGAAGTGGAAGCTGGGGCAGATAATTCTGTCCTCTGATTTCCATGCTGCAGCCTTAAAGTTCGTCACAAGGCACAAGTGAGATGCCTGAACTGCAACTTCCATAAAACACTGGAACAGAGGAAACAGACATATAGTTACTGGTACCTGCCCTCAAATAATAATATTTGATCTGACTTAATGAATGAACACAAGCCAAAATGGAGTATTTTCATTCTAGTGGAAACTGAGTTTTCTTATGGAAGGACCTGGATATTGAAGACAGAAGCAATTTTTTTTTTTGGACAAAAATTTTTCCCACCCTGAGCTTATTAGAAATTGTACTTATCTGTTACTCATGTAAAAAAAAAAAATTTAAAAAATGAGCTTTTCTGATCATCTCTTCTGCTGTTATGAAACAATACTGGGCAATATTTCATTCATTCTTACAGCAGTCTGCAATACTGTTTATCTTTCTTCTGCAGTGTGTGTATCTATTCCCTAATTTCCATGAATTGTGTTACCATTTTTAGATTATTGGATTGAAGTAAAAATCAGCTTGCTGTTCTGACGCATTTCTTAAAATGTGACTAAAGATCTTTAATTGTTCATTTTCAGTCAGCTTCAGAAATCTGATATGTCCCACCTTATTACCTGAATTTCTTATTGACTTACAGATGTTGACTATCTGTCACTGAAAATACTCTTCTTTGTAGGTCCTCCTGAGTTGCCGAATTTGTTGAAATAAATTCACAAGATTTTAATTTTCCTGTATATATTGTGCAGGTACATAACTTCATGCATCACTAACGATGGGTTGCTTCACACTCTTTCTGTTGGCATTGTACTTAAAATACTTACTTGATGAAGACCTCCTTTATGACCAATCTGGTTTTGTTTTCTTTCAGGAAAAAAAAAAAAAAAAAAAAAGATTTTTTTCTTCCCACTCCATGGTTGAAACTTGCTATGGCTCTCTTGTTATGCATTCTTTCATAAATTCTTTTTTTCTTATCCTTGAAAATAATTCTAAACCTTTCTATATTCCCTTCAACTGCATGGCATCTCTACTCCAATCTACAGAACAGACTATAATTCTTCATTTCTTTTGGTGTCAGTAAAATAGAAACCAAAGCAGCAAGGAAAAAGCTAGAATAAATGAATAAAGTGTTTTATGTGTATATAATTTTCTATTCACTACCATTTCCCAAAATATATCCCAGATATGGAGAGTGCAGTGAGCCTGAATCAAGGTGTAATCTGTCACACTATACATTAAAGTTCTGGTAAAATGATACAAAATTTGATAAAGAGAGTAAGAAAAGCTTGGAACAGAAAAAAAAAATTAATACTGCAAGAAATTAAAAGTTAATGGAAGAAATAAAACCTTTGAGCCCCAGAGAGTTTATATGGTGTAGAAGGAGGGAGGAGAGAATGGAGGGGAACAAAAGATAAATAAAAGATAGCAAAGGGGAAGGAAAATGGTGCTCTGCTTTCACTGGGAATACTTAAATGCCTCACAAGATGAGCAGAGCATTAGGATATGAAAACCTAAAGGGCAATATAATCCCAAAGGGGAGGACTAGTTTCAAAAGGAGGTTTATTAAAACTTAGCTTGCTTTGCATAATGTCAGAAAAAGAAATACAGTGAAACTCTAACCTTTTTTCCTTTTCAACTTTCAGTTCCTTTCCACTCTTTTTTTTCTCTATGATCACTTTCCCTACCCTGTAGCTTTACTCCTGCTTTCTGTTTATAACCTTTAGAATACTTTCATGAGCATATGCTATAATTCTCTTCCCTTTTCTTTATCTCCTTGTTCCTACAAGCTGGCTTGAATAAAGAAGTCATTATCAGCAAGCCCACAATGGGCCCAGACATCCACATTCAAGATGTTGTATAGATGATATATTGATCAGTCCTCAATGAGTAATAGCGTTCTAATGAAAAGAGCTTACAGAAGTTAATGTATCTGCTCATGCAAACCACAAATGAAGCATTCTCTGGCACAAAGGGTCTGGCCCTGTGAATTATAATTACTCCCTACAACAATAAAAGTCAGGAGTGGTTTTATTTATTTACCGCAATCAATGATAGTCTGTGGGCTACACATTGAAAATTCGTTTTACAAACCAGCACCCAGACTGTTTGCCTTTTCTGTGTCCATTGGGAATTAACCCTTCAGCTGCCACTGCCGATCCTGAGACATCTATCCCTACAGAAATGAAAAGACCATAGTTTGTTCCAGTGTTGTTCAGGTTAAGAAAAGGAACTACAAGCATTCAGAAAGGAGTCACCATATGTGACTGCTCCCATTAGAGACAGCATATATTAAAGCAGGATGAGTGTATAAAAACAAAGACTTTCTGTGCTACATGAACTACTTGGGGAGTCCCTGGTTTGAAAACTGCACCACAATGCTGTGTCATGCAACTTTCACAGTATAGGGAGAGTGTTTTTAATGTTTTAGAAACTTCTCTTCTGTTCTCAAAGCAATGAACAGTAGAATAAATTCAATCTATGCTAACACATACAGTATAAAGCCAAGGAAAACAAAAGAAGCAGCATTCCACTTGTTAATTAAATTGTAGGAAAAAGAAAATTAAAACTCCGTTGACGCCTCTGCTAAAGCAAAATAAACCTCTCACTGTACTTCAGTAGAAGAGTAAAGATTAAGAAAAGAAGCCCTAAATACTAAATTAAAATTAAAATATAATCATGCTACTTTTGTGAATTATGTTTTGCATACTAAATACTGGTCTGTCACTTTTTCAAAAATGTTCAAAGCCAGACACTAGGAAACTCAGAGAGAAAACCAATGTGGGTGATCAAAGGTGAGAAATGTTTCTTTTCAAAGAACTAAAATAAAGGACTGGTCAGTCTGAAAAAGAAATCCTAGGGTTGAATGAGGGAATAGTAAAAGTTCATAAGATCCATGAAAGCCGCACAGAATATCTGTGCACTGTCTCTCTCAATGCAACATCTAGGGGACATCAAATGTGACCAGAAAATTGAAAACAAACAAATGGAGATACTTTTCCACACAAAGAACAGCATTGCTCATTGACTCAGGATGTTACAGATCTCAGGAGTTTGTGTTATTTCAAGAGATGACTGATCAAATATCATGAAAGAGAACTGTCTCAAGATCTCTTTTGCAAGAAATCCTAAACCATAAATCACTAGAAGCTGGAAAAAATTCTGCAGGAAGTATCATTAACTATAATTTTACCTTTTCATTCTATCTTGAGACTGGCCACCTCCAGGTGAGGTTGACCATAGCCTGGGCCAGTGAACTAAGTACACTGATTTATGTTCAAATCAACAACTGACCTATAAAATAAGGCTTTATTTTATGTAACCAAACAATTTTAATAAAAGTAAATTAAAAGAAGTTCTTTTTCAATGTTTTCACTGTAACTCAGATCAACATGTGACTGAAACATTGTCTGATGTAAAGCCTCATTTCCTGACAGAGGGGTGTAACATTGCCTTTGCTCACATGCACTCATCTGTTTAATTTGTCCCTTATGTCTTTTATGTTTCTTAATGTTAAACTGCATGAACTTGTAGTTTGGTTGGCTTGCAGCACCTATCATGCCGAAGAAACAACGAGTTTCCTTCATGACGCACCAGAATGATATCAAGCTAGCTTTTAATTGGTATGGGAGGCCTTTGAAGAGGAGAAGTAAAGGCTCCAGAATTTCTGTCAAAAAAACAAATTACCTTCCAGGGCTAAAATCTGCACTGATAGGAAAAGCAAGCTACCATCCCTTGAACCCTGAATAATCTGAGTTCTGAATTAATTATATCTTTCCAAAGCTTAACCATAAATAGGAGTCATCTTCTTTTTTTTCTCTTTTCTTGTCTGTTCCCTGCTGTGTGCATACATGTGTCCTTCTTAAGTCTTGGTAAATCTCTCTGATTAAGAGTAGGATTAATATAAAAGAATTAAACTTTTAAGATCAAAAAGAAAAGACATTTAACTTTTACTAACAAGAAATTGTAACTAACAAGCATTCTCTCAGTAAAAGAAAGGTTCCCTGGGTACAAAGGACTGTTTAACTGAAAATAAATTTTTTTTTCCTTAAACAAGTAATCTTCAAAAGGAAACATTTTACTTTTACATTTATTTTCACTTTAATCCTATCCTTTTCCTGCCTCCATTGTTGCCTTTTTACAGAGGATAATATTGCAAATGGTTGTTCTGTGTTATTTCTATTAATCATTTAACCCCCATATGAAAAGCGACAAATGAGAAATTATACTTAAAAAACCCATGATACTCTTTGCCTTACACTTTTTTATTGTTTTGGACCAAACAATATAAAATTTGAAATAGTTTCAGTAGTATTAGAGTGAAAATTTATGTTCTTTTTCTTTGATATTTACCATAAGAAAAAAAAAAAGAAAAAAAAAAAGAAAAAGTAAGGACAAGTTAATCCACTAATGACATTTTTAATTACTATTATTTTTATAGAAAGATCATTTAACTGACACTGAACACCATTTTGCATATTCAGTAGGGAAGTATTTATTCTATATATAATGCTAGGTAGGTGAAAAGGAGTGCAACATGTAAATGAAATATAGACAGTAGATGCAAGCTGATTTATCTTAAGTTTCTACATATTTTCAGGATCACTAACAAAAAGATTGACTTTCTCCAACCTCCACAAGAATTCTATAGCTGAGTTGCAAACTGACCTCCAACAGGGTCCTGTTTATCAGAGGTACAATTTTTTTCTCAGTTCTTTTCATAAATCTTGAGAAATTTCATTGACTTCAGTGGTATTATTTCTCACACCATAATGAGAAACAAAACTACAACTATTGTAAATAAAAAATCATTGCTACTTCTTTTTAAAATATGGTAGTGCAAAGTTTTAATTTTTCAAACCTTACAGTGTAATATTTTCAATAAATGTATTTTTCTTCCTGTTACCATCTTTACAACTCCATATGGTAGTGAGTTTTTCTATTAAATCCTGTAATTCAGAAGGTAATGTGCATGTTACAGGGTAGGCAAAGGTTGTTGTACACCAAAAGTTGAGGAAGCACCACCTATATTTCAGAAGACAGAAGTTTCACTTCTGAGGTACTGCTGTGACAACAGTGCCAGAAGCTGGAGGAATCCTGTGTTTTTTTCTTCTATACTTTTACACACAATTTTTCCTTCTGTATATACAGGCACATAATCAGCACTATCACTGATATCAATAAGTCAATTTGAGGGTTTCATTAGGTTTGAGAGAGAATCACATTGGAAAGGAACTGTAAAATAGGTGTAAAGTCTAGGCAAGGTCTTCCATAAGAGCCTAGATTTAATTTGGATATGGAAAGGGAGCAAATGAGAGTTACTGAAAGTCAGCCTGACTTTTACGCTTCAGGTCTAAGGTCTGAGGCTGAATTGCATTAGACTTGAATTAGGAAATTAAAACAAACTGCAGAAGATACTTCACCCATATCAATAATAAGTGAACAGAAAAGAAGTAGGGACAGTATATGGAAAGGAGGAGAAACACATTTTAAAAAATGGTTGGAAAATAAAATAAATATGTTCATAATGGAAGGAATGTAAGCTTAAGAATAACTTGGTTTCAGAACAACCCAGGAATGATTAATGGACAAGAGTCAAGCAGAAAAGTAAGCTGAACATTACTCTTGTTTCTGCACACCCAATGAAAATTACATAGTTCAATCAGAATATACAATAAATTTGCTAAACAAGATTTTGCAGATGTGATATTGATGGAGGGGAGAAAATATGTAGAACAAAAATTTTCTTCCTATTTTAGGAATATTTTCGATTTTCTGCATTCTTGTCTGTCTTTAAGATCAGAAATGAAAGGTTAGAACCTTGTACCATGTTTGTTCTGCAACCTACTGTTCACTAGCACTCCTAAGAACATATCAATAGTCAAAATCATCACATCACCTACCATTTGAGGCAACTACGTTTTTATAATTCCAGTTTTAAATTTACCTATATCCAACTTAAAAGCAGTTTGGTCCCCTTTGTCCTTTCTCTCTGACAGCAAGTCTGTTTCAAAACTTTTTACTCTTCTGATGTCTATAGACCTAGTTTCTAGCTTAAATGTCTCAGTTGCACACTCTTTTCTTCATCCAGGTTTGTCTTATAGTTTTCATACCTCTCTAGTGTTTATTCCTATAAAGTAATTATAAAGAGAAACTCTGTTTCTTATTTTTTATTTTTGATGCTGAACAAACCAGGTTCTTTTATTCTCCCATTGCAAAATGAATCTTCACATCCCTGATCATTACTGAATATCATCTTTCCACACATTAATTTGAATTAATCTCATCAAAATTTGCAGTGTAACCTACAGGAGCTCACAGCACATGCAGATATCACAGCTCACATAGAGATATCATAGCTCAGATATCGATATCTACCTCCAAGTGAGATGAATCCATCCCCTTTTTTTTGGGCAAGATGAGTCTTTTTGAGGATAGACAAGTTGTCTCATCCTGTTGGAATCTGGTAACTGATATGACAGCAATACTACACTGAACTTCTACAGAGGAAGTGTGTCCCACTCAAAAAAGACAGCTGAGGAATAACTCATTTAAATGCCCTTTTAGAATCTCATGCTGAGATTGATCCACAACTATTCATCCATGTTTTCTCCCATTTTTTTGGTAAGAGATCTTTAGTTCAAGGTCATAAAAAAGGAGGCAATTGAGAAAAATGGAAAGAGTCTTCCAAGATTTTTTTTTTTTTGAGGGGGGGTTTGTTCGTCAGTTTGTTTGTTTGTTTTTAATAAGGTGTTTAAGGGCACAGGAATAACAACTGAAAGAATAGTGGCCAAAATGTGAACAATAAGGATATCCAGGTGAAGAGTAAGGAATAAAGATCTAGAATGAGGGGCTACGGTAGATTAATGTTTAATGTTGTTATCTCTTCCTCTAAACAACTTCATCTGATATTCACCAAGGCACAGCAACCCCTGGACAAGACATCTCAGCAGAATCTAGGTAGTTCTCTTTTAGATGCCATGCAGTCCCAGAAACATACCTTCTGGGAAAGTTATGGAGCAATAGCTGGAAAAGTGTATATGTTCCTCTGGTCCCAGGCAACCACAAAGGGCTGAGCAGTCATATATCTGATTGGCTCAGTTGGTCAGAGCATGGTTCTAATAACATCAAGGTCACAAGTTTGATCCCTGTATGGGCCATTCGCTTAACAGTTGGATTTGACAATCCTGTGGATCCCTTCTAACTGAGAACATTCTGTAATTCTGTGATCTGCAACCAAGAGCATTGTAAATGCATTAGTATGAGGATCTCAGTATGATTGTGGCGTGAAATAAAATCAGTGAGTATATTATAGGGGAAATCCCTTGGAATAAGAATTTTGTATGGATGTCTGGAAAGAGATGTTAATTCATGAACTTCTTCCCATTTTCTCAGATTAAGACTTCTAAAAGTATCAATGGAGGACTCCTGAGACATGAAACAGAAAGCAGACAGAAGAAGGTCTATGACGCATAGTGTGGAAGTCAGATGTACACATCAACATGTAGAATCAATGGGAAGGGCTGCATGGGAATAGATTAACAAAGAGAAGCAGTGGGACACCATTGTTCTTGATTTCTGCCAAAAGATGAGATAAATTGTACTTTCTAATTCTAAGCAAGAAAAAATCTAAGATTTTCAGACTTATGAAGTGCTGGAATAGCAAGAAATTGGGAATTTTTCCTAGAAGAACATAAGTGTAATGTCAAGATTTTTAATACATGTATCAAATTAAATCTGCCACATTCTTCCTCGGAAAACATCACTAAGGTATGAACTCCCTCAGAATCAGGATGTCTGGAAGATAAGAAAAGTCTTCTTTGCCTATACTGACTGCCTTTTTTCCTATTTCGCTAAATTCAGTTTCTATTATACCACTTTTCATGTGTCTTCTCTCTGGTAATTTAATCTTTCTTTGTACTGGGGATATCTCTTCTCTGTGTGTTTTCAGCAGATTTCATTAACAAATGCCACCAAAGGCGTTAATAGCAATACTATTTAGCCTGGGTCCATAAACCATTCTTTCTGAGAGTGCGTGAGCATTTATATTCTTCTGTCTGATAGCTCCCCTACAGTGCATTTGCTGTAGTTTCCAATGACACAGACTCCTTATAATTCTAACCATTTTTGTGTCAATTCTTTTTTTTAAATTTTATCTATTTTTTCTTACAGCACCAGACCCAGTGATTTACTGTAGATATGCATCGACTGCATTAACATTGATTACAAAATCAGTCATCTCATAAAGACAGACATCAGGTAAATCTGAAATGTATATTGATATTTATCTCATTTTACGTTAGCTTTCTGTCTTCCAAATATGTTCAGAAAACCTGTACGGTACTGGATTCTGATTTATAGTTCCTAGCTCTTCCTATCACTTGCCACTTCTCAGGCACAATCAGTTCATTTTCTCCACTCACATTGTTCTTAGAAGGTGATGACAAACTGTAATAAGTTCTACTGTTTCCTGGTCACATGCTACTAGCCACATTAGAAATACAATGAAAAGTATTCTACATTAACACTTGTTTGTCCTGAATTTCCTTTGGGAATTTTGGCAGGTCATAAGCCCTTTGAGATGTGCTGTTTGGAGATATCCTTGACCTGTGGACTGGTTCAGATCTGGGGGAGTGGTATGGGCCCAGAAGACTTAGGAGACACACCATGGCTTCCAGGTTTCAAGCTTTCAAGGACCCACATAGATATGGCTTTGAAACACTTGATATGCTTTCCTTCTCCCCAGTCTCAGCAGATAATTAGGAAGGTGGGAGCCAAGACAGTCTAGGACCTGTAGCCATTCCAGCAAACAAAATGTAGCCATTCTATGCTAACAAAATGTTTGGACTTTTAACTTTTTTTGTATTTTTAATTTTTCCTTTCACTAGAATGGTCAACTTTCCTATTTTTTTTTTCTACACTAAACTGGAAATATAGTATGAAAATATCTGTCTTAATATAAGCACAATAAATTTGTTCTTTGCTATACATCAATGCATCAAAATATGAGTGATAAACCTTTCTCCATCCCTCAGCCTGACTGAGCTGGAGGTTAAGAAACCAGTAAGGTAAAGGACCCCATATATGGGAAGAAAAGGAATTTGATGTTTCTCTGCAGCTACTGCTTAGAGCCTGTTACTGTGAGCTGGTCTTATCAGGGGAAATCTGGATCCTGTAGGTTGCTTTCAGTGCACCTGTTAACTCACTTGGATGTCCCCTCAGTCTCTCAGTAACAAAAGCACACAAGTATGTGATGTTTCAAGCAAGAAAGCAGATCCTTTTGTTTAAGAGAGTCTGGATGTGTAAACAACTTACTGTGAACAAATTACTCAGTTCACTGTGAGTAGATCACTTGTCCCTTTCTCTCTCAGAAATTTTCATCGGTTGGTCATTTCTACATGAGCTCCCCAAAAGTATAACACATACTTGCTCTCCTGTTACAAGGCAAAGCAAGTGCTCTCTTGGTAAGCCTTTCAAAAGGGATTTTTCTCTGGACTTTAACTATTCAGCCTTTTACATAAGCAAATCTTTTTTGTCAAAAACATTTTTCAGAAAGGACCACCCTTTTCCACAGAAACTGAATTAAATATAGCAGATATGCCCCTTTAATCACATTTATTCCCCAGACCCAAGTCTCTGTGCTTGCTATGTGTACACCATGAACTAATTATCTTTACTGCCTGACCCTCCTACCTGCAGACAACAGGAAGGAAGAGGTGCTGTCATGATGCCTCCTGTCTCTGCAGCTGATGTTACCAGTAATAATACAAGTTCAAACCTAAAACCAAGCCATCCAGAATGACAAAGTGTCCCCTGAAAAATGTTACAGCAAATAGCATTGAGACCATATGTATTTTCATCTGATACTTTAAATTGTTGGTCATGAATATGATACCTTTCATGTTGGCTTTAATATTTGTCCTTTTCTCTGGGCCAGTGATCACCTTTTATATCTTGAGTGTTGAAAATGCACAGGAATATTAGATCAAATCTTCTTATGTACAATGTTTTCAGCTGGCATTTATGTATACAGAAAGAACTGAGCTTTATTCCCACTAGCTTGGAAAGGTTCTATGTGCAACAAGACTTGTATACAGTCAGGAATTCAGAATAACACCAGGAGTGAGCTAAATGAGGTATGAGAGACATTTGTCTTCCTTTACGTAAGGTAAAACCCTTGTAAATATTGGCAACATCTTACTGTAATGTTTGGGAGCCACTTCAGTCCATTTCTTGTTTGAGTTAAAAGTAACCAATTCCTGATCATCTGTCACACACCATCTTCTCTCCAGTAATCTCTGCAAGGGTGGTCTCTTATGATTCCTTTCATATGCACTAACTGTTTCAAGGTCTTTTCCATCCCAACTACTCATATGATCAAAAGCACATATGTTTGTGCTGTACTCTCATCTTGATGAGATAGAAATTGTCCTCTTTTTTGATACAGGAAACATGTAGGTCCTCACCAGCACCACTTTTAAAAGTTCCTCATGGCTTCTTTGTGATCAGCATCTATTTTTCTTGATTTTTACTCCCAGGAGAACAGGCTATGCAAGAACTATATTTTGCAACAAATTTTATACATTCTTAGACTCTGTTGTTTTCCAAGACTTTTGTGAATGGATGAATGAGCCATTTTTAGTTTTACTGCAGTTTCTTTAGAACATCCTTTTTGTTGAACACACTCAATTTGAATTCATCTACTACTTCTCCAATATGACCATTAAGTTTAGGCATTATCCTGTTTCTGGCAAATGGTACAGCCTTCATAGCTTCTAGATTTGCTTCATCTTGGGATGATCTCATTTTCTCGCCTGATTTAAACCCATAGTGTTTAGTACATGGCATCAGAAACTGCAGCGGAAAAAATTGCTGAGTCATCAATATACCTGATACTACTTACGGTGTATCCACTTGTTTCTTCCACTTTTTGAACTCTCACAGGACTTGTTTCCCAGAACTTTTTGCATATACTTTGAAAAGTCCAACAAATAAGTATACATCCTGAAAAGTGAAATTCTACTTACCACCACAAACTGCTGACTACTATGCAGGTGGTTATTAAGACAGGAACTCCACGGATGCTTTGGAATTTGGTTATATGCCAGCATCTTTCAAACCTTATTGAGAAGCATCAAATGTTGTAAATGATCAGCTACATGCGTGGTTAACAGGTGGTCTCATTTGTACATTTTTGCCTGATGTATAGTTTGCTTACATGTCCTCTCTGGGAAAACACTTGACTTCTTCCAGAAACCATATTCTCCTTCCTTTCGCAATGCTGATGGCTCTGCTCTGCCTCATCCTTTTTGTTCTCTCTGTCTCCAAGACAAGTTACTCTGATGAGCACCCAAACTAGCACAATGACCAGAATTTACTACAAAGGAATATAAAAAAACTTGAAAAAAACTCTCAAATTAATGTTTTTATTAAATTCCACCTATAGAAAATCTTTCTATAAGGTTAAGGCCATTGCTATCCTGCATTCCTCTAAGAAATTGCTCTCTGAACATTTTAGCATAAACAAACTCGATTTTTGGTGCGTTTTTTTACTTTTATTTTTATTCTTATGGAGATGTCAGAAAAACTAGCACAGAAAACTTTTGTTCAAAAGGTTGGCATTGGTTAAAGTTATAAGTAACTGATACCTTTGTTAAGAGAACTGTCTGGCGCTGCTAATAAAGAATGGTGTTCATAGTTACATTTATTAAGCTTATTAATATGTACAAATAAACAAGTAAATAGTCTTTCAGGGGGGTAGAGGACTTCCACCTGCTTATTGATACATTAAATCAGCCTTTAATTTCTCTTACACGCACAAACAGAAGATTTCTGAGGAATACCGTAAGAATTGTAAACTTCTTATTGACGGAAAAACAAGTGACACAATTCAATGACAAGGATGTATTTCTTAAATAATCCTTGGCTTGGGACCAACATTCATTTGGCCCATATACATGCACATGGGTAGTTACCAGGATGAAACCAGCAGTAGGTATACTTAGAATCTTATGTCTACTCGGGTGTATTTCAGATCCCATATTCACCAAAGTCATCAATTAGGACAGTCCCATCTCTGCTATAAAGCAGGAGCACAAACACCCTAAAAGTCTAGGTTTTACTGAAACACAAACTAGAACAAGGCAAAATCTGAAATCACACGGGAATCAAGCTGAGTTAGAGGACAAGAAAATGGTCAAAAAACAATATTTGAAGAAGAAATCTTATGCCACTCATGCACAGCTACCATTTTCTCTAGTTTAGCAGCTGGCAGTACTGAATAGCACAAAGCTCCCACACTCTCTTCTGCAAATGTAAGCTGCCTGTGGCCACCCCTGCCTGGAACATGACTGTGGGTCTTTGTCATACTGCAGGGTGCCCTCCCCATGCTTCACCCACTCCTCCTGGCCTCCTTATCCCCTCTCTGCAGGCACCCTACTTCCTGCATCCCTCTGTCTCTACCCACCCTTTTGGTGAGCATTCCAAAACTTCTCCCTACTGCACTTGAGAATTTGCAGTCACACAGGACATGGTGCCAACATACCAGGTCACTGGCCCTCCTCCCCCCATAACACTAAGATGTGGCTGAGCATATGGCATTTTTCAGGTGATCAGCTTCATCCTGAGGAGAGATGAATAAAAACTGGCACATGGGTGCAGTGGAAGGAAAAACTTTTTGGTATATCTTCCCTGGAGATTTGGTGCCTCAGAGCAGCAGGACAGAAAGTATTTTCCCTTCAAACTGCTAAATTGATCTGGACAATTGTGGTTACCAGCCTGTTCTGTAGGAGATAGGCAACTCCAGTCCCATTGCTGCACAATATAACAGACTTCTTGTGACAGAAGTATTTTTCTCTTGTGCCCACCCTCTTACATGTTTTACCACAGGAGGGAGTGATTTTTCACATTTTATATTTAAGTTTCTATTAAATTATATGGTTCTTAGAGTAATTTCTATGGAAACCTATTAATCTCTATAGCAGGTTTTTATCCCTATTAAGTTCCATATGATTTATTTTTTCATAAGGGTAGTCTTTTACCTAGAGGTAAAATCTTCATTTGTACTGTGCAAGCTGGAAAAAGAGCTAAGATTTCAAAATTGAGGCATAATAGAAATAGTAAGAACAGCAGGAAAGAGGACTATATTTAGTATTTATTTTATACTATTATGGAAGTGAGTTTTTCCAAAGCTTGGGTTCTCACAGTTGCAGAGTCCAAACAATTTTTTAAAATTAATTTTTAATAATGTGTAATAATCTGAGTGGCCCTGGTCTGTGTGTGGAATTAGAATTCCTCTGATAGAAGAAGAAATATTTGTGCAGAGTTTTATGAGCAAAGTTGACCTGAGGCTTCCTGAGGCTGATTGAGAAATTGCAGTCAACGAAGATACTTAACCCCTTCCCAGCTCCATTTTTCAATCTACTAAAGAATAAAGTCTCTGTGGTTTAATATACAAAGAAACTAGAAAAGACCTCAAAAGACAAATAAGCTTGTATATGATTACAAGGAATGCCTACTCCTTTTAAATTTAACTTAATGACCAAACTGGTTTTTAAGCGCAGAAAGTTGTGAACCTTCAGTTATACATTTCATAGCTTTATTTAATAGAGCAGTGCATTTCAAACAGTATGTTCTGAGGTCAGTTCTCTACTACCCAGAACTTTTTTAATTTCCCTTCCTTTAGTTAAGAGACAAGAGGCAGTAATCAGCAAATCACATTTGGTACAGGCTCAAAATAACTGTCCAAGAAACTGGGCAATTCTGAACCAATAACCAGAAGGGGGGAAACCCTGAACTGAATATGCCTAATCCTGACAATAACCATGGAGCTAACTATCCTAGTGCTTTCTAGAAAAGCCTAAAACATGGGTGTTAGCTGGGGTTAAGGAGAATATTTTTGAGACCTAAAGATAAAGACTCGGCTAATGTTGCTGCCTGTTGCCATACATTTCCATTAACCTGCAAAAACCTACCAGTGGGCTAGCTCTGTGGGTGTTTCATCCAGTCAAACATGTTCTGCCAGGGCATTGTACTAACCTCAAATCTTCCGCTGCTCCAGCATTTCTACTGATAATTATATGTATTGATGATTTCCAGTTACTCAAGAATACTGAATCTGCAGTGCAAAGAATGCACCCCTTAAAAAATGTTGAAAAAGAAAGTACAACTATCACTGTTGAGGAAAACTCCTCACATCTAAACATTGACAGATTTAAAATTTGGATTGTTATATTTTAGTCAGCAGGAAATATGATAAGGAAGTCATGGAAAGGTGTAACTGGAAAATAACTTCCCCGGGAATATCACTGTATGTTCATAATTTAAGGGAAACAAGTATGACATGCATTTAATTTTCAGTCATCATCTGATATCTTTGA
Source organism: Corapipo altera (assembly GCF_003945725.1). NCBI lineage: Eukaryota > Metazoa > Chordata > Aves > Passeriformes > Pipridae > Corapipo > Corapipo altera. The sequence continues at coordinate 5,258,198 of NW_020884888.1, forward strand.
CATTGGAGGACTTGAGGCCTTTGTATTGGAAAATTTATAACGCCACTGCAAAAAAATTTTGAAATCTAACATATTCTGTTCATCTAACTCTGTACTAGTTGATCTAGGAATTAGAAAAACGGGGAAGTGGCAGGAAGACCACGCTGCTAGGTGCACTTTATGCCTTTTCCTAGAAAGTCTAATGAAATCGTGAGTGCCCTGGGGTAAATGGGATTTTTGTTGCTGAACTGGTGTTGGGTCAGGAAATATTCGGTGATGAGGCTTAAAGGGTCTGCCAGGATTAGGAAAATAAGAGCTGCTTTATAGTATGTTAGCCACCACGTTTTAATTAATGTACTTGAAAGCACTACTCTGTATCTGCTGTGTTTGGTGGTGGCAGTTCGAACTCATTGGCAGTAGCCTCTGCTCAGCCACAGAAGTACTAATACAAGATACTGACATATCTATTTGAGAGCAACAGTAGGAGAATCACTTAGTAAGTGTTAGCTTATAATGAACTCAACACTTTCCTGTAGTTAGACCTTAACTAAATTCGTGCATGGGAAAATATGTTAGAAATAAGGGAAAGAAAGGTTTCCTGCTCATGAAAGGAGACAGAGCGGACATCAAGACTGGCAGGACCAATACATGTGGAAGAAACCTGCACAGTTATCTACCAACACAAATCCTCTTGCTCTGATGGTGCAAGTGAACTATGAGGTATAAGAGGAAATTGACTGAGTGACACCAGAAGGAGGCCTGAGTCAGGGACGAGGGCTGTAAGGCTGACACATTACTGATTATGAGAAGGTTGAATGCACATGATAGTGAATCAGGATAAAAGTATCAATTTACTGTGCAAGATTCAAAGCCGGAAGAAAATGAAACAAAGGCAGACACAATGAACTTGGAAGAAGGTATCTTGATGAGTTCTCTCACAATTTCTTCACCTTTCCGTTACTTGTTTTCCTATCTACTTGCAAATGGTTCTTTGTGTAGTTTATTACACAAATTTTTTGTGTAGCAATAAGGAAAATTTTCAGATAGTGTAGAAACTGTCTAGTTTGCTTTCCTATTCATGTTTTTATTAAAATTTTGCCTATGTTTTGGAAAAAGTATAGGTAATAACACCATTTGTACTGAAGGACCCAAAACGGAGATTAAGCTCTTCTCAGTAAAGAAGCTAGAACAAAAGACAGCAGATAAAAATGAACAGTTTCTGTTCGGGTGGAATGACGAAATTATAGCTGCTGATGACATATCCTTAAAAATTTACCTTCTCAACATTCAGACTTCCTTTCTTGGGCTGGAGTTCCACCATTACATTAGGCTCATCTAAATAAAACATGCAATTAAACGATGAAAATCCCACCTCCATCCAACCCCCAGACAGGCTGAAAGTAAACAACAGGGTACAGTGAATGTTTACTTTTAAGAGTGCAGGAAAGACATTCTGAAGTCTACATAAAAATGAAAAGTACCTGTGTTCCCAGAAGCAGAAATCAGTGTTGCCGTTTCAAGCTCCCTCATGCTGCTGATCCCATAGGCATACAATTGGTCCTGTGAATTTAAAGGACTAGTTGAAAACATTTTCTAACTCGTTAGTAGAACTCTTGGTAGGAGAAATAAGAGGTACTGCCATTTCTGGGAGAGAAAGGAGGCCAGTGGCACTCTGTGGAAGATGAAGCTGCTCCATGCTGCACTGAGCAGGACGTTCTGCAGAAGGCACTGCAATCTGGTAGCAGCTCAAGGTCAGCAATAAACTGTAGTGTTATGCCACTTAGTTTTCCTTCCCCCTTGTCCCTCTCCCAAGGACATCTCTCTGTCCAGTATTTTTTTGCATAGGTTTTCCTTTTGAGGGATGTATGTTCTTAAGACTGGAGAAGGAAAGCTGCTCTTCTCCAGCTGGAGCTCCTCTTCCTTCACTCTGGGTCATAGGACTGGAGGAGAAAGAATTCAGAAGGAGCAGATTGTGTAAAGCATTGAGGGGAAGCCATACTAACACCCCTACTTGTCATATATGTCCTGGAAATCCTGGTTGAGCTCTGTTGATAAAAAGGGGCAAATGATGGTACCCCCAAGACCCTGTCACGTAGTGCAAAGCAGTCTGATTATGCCAAGTCAGTTATCAGAGAGTCTCCAACTAACTAGCTGTCTCAATCTCTGCTGCTTATTATGTGCACATCTGAATTTCAAATGTCTTGAGCATTCAGACAACTTTATACAGGCTTCAAAATACCACCTTCCTCACATCAGCTTGCCATTTTTATGTAATGGGGAATTTACACTAATAAGAAGGGTGCAGGAGGTGTAACTGGGAGGATATGGCAGCCGATACCATGGCAGGGTTTGTGAAACAGAGACATCTACTGGTTAAGCTTTGGGGGGAAATATTTTGTTTTGTTTTGCGACTTCACAGTGCAGTGCTCTCCGCCTTTCCTTTGATCTGAATCATTAATCTGTTGTGATAGGCCTGTCACTAATCCATGGCCTCAGAAAATATGCACATGTGTTAAAATGAATTTCACCATAAATTATTTAATGATTTACAAAGCAATGCTCAATACATGCCACCAGGTGATTTTAAACTTCTCTATGCTTACAGTATTTTTCAAAATCCTTAGTGAAAATTAATCATTTATCACAACATGGAACTACTAAAGCTTTTGGGAGTGCTACAAGGTTTTAAGGAAGGAGTCCATGAAGTGGGAAAGGCAGAAATACTGTATCTGGCCACCAAGTCTCATAATTTTCAGCTCAGCACTATTACAACTGAAGTTACAGAGACAAAGAATATCTCTTGCTTACTTATTAAGACTGAAAGCATGACATAGGTGAGTAAAGGATCATAAAAAACCCCAATGAATATTTCATATTTACATAAAGACTACATTTTCCTACCTGGTGATGTAATGATAGGAGGATCTTGAGAGGACTAGAGGTTTGAGAAGTTGTAAGTAAACTAGAAAAGTTTGATTTCTTATTTAAAGTGCATTTAAATTATCCATTCTTCATATGTCTGCAAAAACAATCTGGACATTCTTATGTGTACAATTTTTTGAGAGTTTCACAGTATCTCTTTACTCTAGACAAGCTAAAAATATTGTAAGACATGTCTTGCCAACACGAGTCTTTCAGATAAGTAACATTTATGTATTGCCTCCATCTGGATTTAGCACAAAAAAGGGAGAAAAATATTTTTATAAAAAAAAAAATAATTCTTATGAGTCATGAATGGAGTGAAAAAATCAGCCAGATGCTTTAAATTAAGGAGTTTAATTCAATAAAAAAGTAGTTACTTCCTCAAAAAAGTTTGAAAGGGCTGCTATAAACTATGCAGTTTAAGAAATGACACGTTCATTAAACTTATGATTTTCAGTAGGCTGGTGTTGTGTGCATTTGAGGAACTAATGCTCATCTGTGGTAATAAGGGTCATGTAAAATTGTTAGAGAGGTCATAAGACAGGTAAGTAGACAGACAGACAGACAGGCATGCAGGTAGGTAGAATCCTCTCAGCTTTTGGATTACATTTCATTTCAGAGCCTCTTAATCCATGATGTCCTCTTGTGAAAAAAAAATAGCTTATGCTAAGATGCAGCATTACTTCAATGAATTGTATTTATTTGCCATACTATTATGCCTGCTGGAACATTTCCTAGAGGACAGAAACATCATTTAAAGACTTAAGTGGGAAGAAGTTCCCTATGAAACTTTTTTCTGTCTCCAGTAATTCTACTGCTAAAAGTGAGCACCAGCTATGGTTCACCTCTCAAAATGTGTGTTGTATCATGACTGATGTCACTCTTCGGGGTCAAGCTAGGGTGGTAGGAGCCAGTTCAGGTCTAATTGTTGAAATGTATGCTTAGTTCAAGTTAAACAATAGATCCATAGGAAAAAAAATCAGCACAGAGGTGCTGAGCTGTGAAAAGAGTGTTGTTTTGGGCCCAGTCGCCTGAATAGATTTGTTAAAGCCCATGGCTGATGTATGCTAAGCAGAGCCGGGCAGTATGTGGAGAGAAAGGGAGGGCAGGCCAGTTGAGTGGGCACATCACTCTCTGAGCCAGGGCACACACACTTTGATGGCTCCTTTGGAGGTATGAGTGAAAGCCAAACCTCTGTTCCCTCCTTTTTTTCATTTCTGCCATGCAAAGATAATCAGGTTTATGTAAAGTATGTGTGCTCTTTTGACAGTCCACGATATCTCATTAATTCAATCACACCAAACACCATTGTTCCCAAAGTGTTTGAAATGCGGATAGGCATGGAGGCTTTCTTAATCCTGTCAATCAATGTTAACATTTTTCTTGCAGTTGCCATGGCCAGGGCCAGAGTTCATGAAAACACAGAATAAGAGCCAACAAAACAAGAATAAAGACTTATTTGAGATACTCTTTTTAAAGGACATCTACCATGCACAAAACATGGGAAGTAAATGTAGACAAGTTTGGACACTATGGCTCACTGAGAGGAAAAAGGGGGAAAAAGAATTTGAAAATCAAATAGGCCTATAAAAACTTGACCCAAGAGTCTCTGGGAAAAACCCGATGAATTGCTCCCTAGTAGAACAATGTTCTTTCTTTCGTGCGTTCTTCAGGAGCACAATGCTCAATATATTATAACACATGCCACTGATGTCTTTACACTGTTGTAAGCCAGCTCAGACCATCGGAATGCTGATCACCGACAACAAGAGATTGTGCAGCGGTAATTCTCTCTTTCTCCCACTCCGCTACAAACAAGCACTGGGAAAATTATTCATGCATATAGACCAACAAAGCAGAGATGGGAGATTTGCGATGTCATGCAGCGAAATCATGTGACAAACGTTAAAATAAAACCCCCAAGCCTTCACCCTTTGAGGCTTTGTAAAATAACCAATTTATCCCTATGAATGTAGCAGCCAAAGTATCTTATCGCAGTGGTGGAAATCACAGCCATTTTACTTTTGCTGCACTGATTAATGAGACTACAGTGCACATGCTAAACAAAGAGACACAACAATTACATAATTAGCCAATTGCTAAAGCTATGAGACAAAACTCCTCATTGAGATTTTCTTTACAGCTCTGCTGATTCCTAACAGGCCTCAAGCAAGTTTATATATACTTCGTAATGAACTTGGAGAAAACTTGTGCCATGAAGCCACAGAATCCAAAGACAGATTTTTAGCTAGGTACATACAGGATTTTTGGACATCAGTGTCGATGCCCTGTTTCCGTTTTAAAACAAATTTCATTTACATTTCGAAAAAAAAAATAAAAAGGAGGGAAAAACCAAACAACGAACTAAACAATAAACTCAACAACAACAATTTGTGTGTGGGTGGAGTTGTACCTAGAACAGTTGATACCTTAGCTGTGCAAGGGAGAGAAATGTCAATTCCTTTGAAGTTGTCACAGATATCACTTCAAGGTTTGTTCTTCAAGATCTCTGCAGGGAAGTAAGCAAGTCCTTTCGTCACTGGCAATTATGGAGTGTCCTGTTAGTATTGTGGTAGATGTCCACTGATCTAGAAATATACATCCACACAAATCAATAAAACCTGACATGATATAGAGCTCATTGGTGGGATGGCACAGCAAAACAGCCTCTGTACTGAGAAGAGCCCCTTAGTGCACTACAGTGAGTCTGACACTTGTAAACAGGTAAAGAGAAAAAGGAAATTTTTTCCCTTCATGCTTGTGAAATGGAACTGGGATAATGTGTGTGCATCTAATGGCTATGGTCTCTAAAGGACGTTGAAAACTTTTGAACTGTTTCTATGTCCTGTCTCACAAGAAGGCAAACCTGCTCCTATCAGTTACCTCAAGTTTGTTACTCCTTGAGTATTCAGCTGCTTGGTATTTGTAACAACTGTTCCATTTTAGGTTAAGGTAAAGCATCTGACCCCAGAGGTCACTCCCATTAGACTTCCCAAAAGTACCCTGGGTACTGAACCAAGAGGAGTTTAGCTTATTTCTCTATGTTCTTCATTCCCATAATCTATTCTTCTCTCCCCCATGAGGGACTCTTCTCTCTCTCCTCACACTGGAGGTTGATACTCTCCAGGAGAGGCCATTGCAACCACAGTGCTCTCTAAACTGGGCCATCACCACCATAGAGCTGCAGATGCTAAAGATTGTCTCTAAAGAGAGGAAGAAGTGGTAATAGAACAGACAACAAAAGTGAAGGCAAAAAAGAATTCTCGGTTTCTTTTTCCATCCTTAGGATGATCAGGAGGAAATGCACATTTTCCAGGGATGTTTCAGATAAGCCAAGGGCCACACGGTACACAGGTAGAGCATATAATTTAGAAAACCTTCTCAATGAAATGTCCTAATGAGTTTTTGCACAATGCTAGACCTAAATTGATTAGCAGATTTATTTAACAATGCAGAATAAAGTTGGTTTTGGTGGAAGGTTACTTGGGGTTTTATCCTGGAACATCTGTAAGATCTAACTAACCAACCCATTTAATGTACTCTACTGTGATGGCTGCAGCATGAGAGTGTTTTCATTAGGCAGGAGAAAAAGAATAAAATATTAGTGATATTTATGACTATGCATCTACTCAAGAAATATACCTACAGTTGACCTAATGAAAACAAGTTTTCAGTTGCACAATATTACAGTACTTTTGTCTCCTAGTTGCAGCTCTTCAGTGCTTTACTTATTATCAAGCATCATTGTCAGAATACTCTGGTACTTAATACATAACACTTCCTGAAATTAACAGCTAAGAAATTAGATGTACAAAAGCTGTACTAGCCAAGAATGGATAAGTAAATGTGTTCTGGAGAATGGATGATTATATATTGATGGAATTTTTATGATTTACATTATACTCAATTACAGTAGATGGATTTTATTTCCAAAAATATCTTCAGCTGAAGATAAACCATGAATCTGTCATGCTGTTTTCTGCATTGCCAGTCTTCTTTTTTAATCCCCTACCCTGCATCAGCATTCACTCACTCCATGTGTTCTGTTTGATCCCTATTCCTTTCCTCAGTGCCTTGTGCATAAAAGAGAGTGGGAAGCTTTGGTCACTCCACCATTCTTCCCCACTGACTCTAGCTGCAATACAACTCCATTTTGGAGTAATCATTCAAGAGGTAAATGTTAAAAAAGAGGACTGGAATAAACGTTGTCTGCCTTTTAATGTCTCTTTGATGCTCCCAGCTGACTATTTAAAAACTCACCTGGAATTATAACTGATGAATCCATCTTGGTCACATCCCAAGAATGACTCTCACCTCTTGAGAACTTTGGACCATGAATCTACATTAGTTTGCCATTGTGGTTGCAGTAATAAAACTGCATAACTAATTTACTAAAAAGGCAAGAAATAAAATATTTAGAATGCTCAATGAATGACAATGTTACACTTTCTACAGATGTCATAATAATCCTTTAAGCAGTACTCACAGTATTTATAGACATTAACAGACTCTAGGTGCGTTCACTGTGTACTTCCCAGTTGTATTACTTTTGGGAGCTCCAAAAGTAATACAGTATTCTAGACATCATCTAATGACTTCTGAGTTTTGAGGAATAAGCACTTCTCTCCACCTATTGTCTATTGCCCAGTCAATAACAGCCAGTGATGCTGTGGACCGTCAGTGTTGCCAGGTCATGAGGCTGGCTCCTGTCCAGCCTGCTCTCCACCAGGTTCCCCAGGCACTTGTCCATAGAACTGTTCCCCAGCATTCAGGCACCAGCCCGTAGTGTTGTTCAGATCACTTTCTTCCCCAACATAAAGCCTAATATTTGTCTCTGTTGTATTTCACAAGGTTCTTTTTGGCCCCTCCGTCCATCTTGAGCGAGTATCTCTCAATGCCAACCCTGTCCTTGTGCACAGCAAGTGGTCCTCACAACTTGGTGTCACCTTAATAAGACTGTGATCAATCATCTCCTTCACATCATTAGTAATGATGTTAAAGTGTTCAGTCCTGAGTAGAGACCCCGGCAGCATTCTACTAGTTACCACCCTAGAGGCAAAGCCTGACCCATTAACTGTTATCTTCTGAGGCTGGACATTCTACTCTTACTTTCATCCACCCAGTTTTCCACCCATCTGGTTAAGTCTGCGTGACAATTTGAAGATTTACATAACATAAAAAGAGTTACAGACTGACCTCAAAATTGTGGAAACACTAAACGTTTTACTGTCATGATTTTCTCACCTTTCTTTTTTCAGAGAGTGAGAACACAATAAAAGAATTTTCTTATAAACTTCTATGAAACTATAATTTTCCCTGTAAAGGTGTTCTTGTACCTGATTCCAAGTTCCTATGAGCTAAGCAGAAAAAAAAAAAAGAATAAAAAAAGAGATAAAAACTTTAGAGAGGCTTAATTACATTTTGTTATAATGTATTCATAGCTGCCAGATGAGCACTCTCAGAACTAATTTTAACACCTTATTAGAATATATATTTCAACCCAAATTAACTAAAGGCATTAATCTTCAACACATATACATAAATCCAGACTACAATTCTTTTAACTTTTTTCCTTTGTTATAATTTAACACCATTTTTAGTACAAAATGCAGTAAGACTATCGGTCACATTTTTCCATTTGCAAAACAAAAATATTCCATAATACAGTATTCTAAATATTTTACCTGTAATTTTTATTTAAAAGACCCAAGCATACCTCAGAATATAACCCTGCCTTCAAAAGAGAATGAAATCACATCTCTAAAAGTGAACATACTTGAGAAAGTATGAGATTTAAAAAAAAAAAAAAAGAATGAGCTTTATGGATGTTTTTCTGAAAGCCTAATTAGAGCAAGACACAAAGACACACCAAATACTTTTGGTAATCCCTTCCCTTCCCTCTCTCTTCTACTCAAAGCAGCTTGTTTCTCCACTCCAGCCTGAGCCTGAAGGACAGGCATACAGCAATTTTTTGCCTTCATCGCTTCACAAATTGCACAAATCTTGACACTTAACTACCAACTCTAGATGAAGTTTTTTAGAACAGAAGTGCACTGTTCCTTCAGCTGATCACACCATCTTCACTTGAATCTTCCTTATTTCTACTCTTCTGAAAAGGAGAATATTAGATGGTCATATAATCTCATGTCATTGTCATAAATTCAGAGCAGCTACAGTAGTTTAAGACATTGCCACCCCACATCAGTGATTCTAATTTGAGTCAGGGTAAGGTAAAACAGATTAACTCAGGAAAAATCCAGGCACTGAAACGGAAGTCTCTAAGCACCAGCTCTGTGAGTTGAGATGTCTCAGCTGAGGGCAACAGTGAGCAAGAAGATGTGGTAATTTCTTCAAATGTGACAGTAGCTTTTTAAACACACCCAAGTTCATGGATATTGCAGACAGGTCCTGTCAAGTATAACTAGAGAAACTTAAGACGCTACAGAAGTAACTACAGGGCAAAAAGATATAAACAGACACGGAGGTCAATTACAGTTCAAGAGATTATCCTAAGCAATGAGTTTTAATCAGCTGAGGGCTGTAGTGTGTTTATCACCTTTTAAGGAAAAGAGAGGAAGCCGGGCATGGACATCCTTGATACACTATTGCTAAATGCCTCACAGCACATTTACCAAGGGTACTTTTACTGTGAGACTGTGTGGGGTTTCTTTCCCTGAGAACATTCTCTCCTCTGTCAGCAGTACTCTGACAAATAAAATGTTCACCTGAAAAAACAGAGGGACAAACACCACTAAGCAAAACTAGGTAGTTCATCCTGGGGATGTTCTCTGGAAAGAAATGCATATGTATCTTTGAATTTCTAGTATTGTATTTTTTTATACCCAGATATTTAAAACCACAAATGTTTTAATGGCACACAGAAGTGCCTCTTCTAAAGAGTCTTCAGGGATTGGAGAATAGCTATATTGAAAGATGGCTACTGAAATATGGATGTTTGTGGTTGACATTCATAAGTTTTAGAAAACAAGCTTGGCAAGACTCTCTAAATGCAACAAAATGCACAGCACCTAATGGAGTAGTTCTCTCTCCTTGTGACATAAAGACACTTCCCTCAGAGCTGATAACAACTTATGGGAAATTGCACTCTGAGGTGTAATAAATCCATCCATTAAAAGGGTAAACAGAGCTCAGACTTTGAAAACTAAGAATACTGCAAAATGCTCTGTCAGTCTTGTGTTGGACAGGATTTGATTTACTTTTATGGCATCACATAAAGAAATAATAGGTTATAAAGCTTTCAGATCCCTAGCATAGGTGACAGAGTCTTTATACCCTCTCTACACAACTGGATGAGAAACAGATGCCACAGCACTTTCCTACACACTCTGTCCTCTGTGTCAAAAACTGTCAGAGAAGTAAAGGAACAAGCTGCATGCCCACTGCTTTGTAAAGTACCACAACTGGACACAGACCTGATTTCCAACAGCGGGTTCTAACCTTTGCAAGCAGGGAAATTATAGGCACCCAATTTATTCTAGCTGAAAACTGTTTGTTGGGAAAGTGCAACTTCATATGCAGTTAAATTTTCTTCCAGTCTGACAGAGGTTTCAATCTTCATGTAGCAACTCCTTCACTAGAGAGTAGACTGAAGATTTTACTAACTTCCATTCTTTGGTTATTGCCAGGAAAGATAAAGGCACATTGGAAGAGTTACGTTAAATAGTTGCAGGTGATCACAAAATTAACAACCAAAAATATTTTCAAGCTTTGATTCAGTAAGGAAAAAGCTGACCAGAACCTCTTCTGTAACTTTAGAAAGGAATGCATGGAGGAAAACAAAGGTTTTATACTGGTAAGTATGACCTCTCAGCAGTCAAAAAGTGTTTACCTACTGGATATTACACTTGTTCAGCATATAGAATACAATGCTTCCACAGCCCTCACTGTGCTTATTCCTATGTGCAGTACAAGGGAACATGAACATGTTGTATAAAATGTTAAATAACTAAAAATGCCCCAGAAAATTAATGGGAATCAGAGGGATCAACAGAGTTCTTGATCCACATGAATGTGCCTGGTGAAAGTGTAGATAAATTTGGATTAGCAAGCAAAACTGAGCCCTGTTGTTAAATAGCACTTGATTCCATTAGACTGTGTCGGATTGTTAAAAATGCTAACATTATGTGTGACTATTCATTTTCATCACCTGCTCTTGATTAATCCAGTCCTAAATGGCATCTGTGGACCCTGCCATCTCATACTACTTAATTAAATTAGCAACACATTTGTCTCCCCCGTTTTCCTATCAAAGAGTTGTGCTCAGGAGAAATAAAACCTTTGTTCACCGCATCGCCGTATAATTTACGCTCCTTTTTCCCTTTTTCCTCCAGCTCCTGGCTCAGATGCTAAATTGTAACTGGTAATAGGGAGCTATTAGGTCTAGTGAAGCATGTCAAAGAAGTCAGTAGGAAACCAGACCTGAAAGGAGGCCCCAGATCTCATAAAACAGCAGGGTCAAGATTCTAGATTCAGGATTACATTGTACCAAGATTCATTCATTTTGCAGTGGAAAAAAAAAAAAAAAGCATATTACCTTTATATATATTTGGGGCAGAAAGATGGGAGAAAGGCTGAAAGAAAAGAGAATGAGAGGGGAAAATGCTGAAAGTGGTAGAAAGCTTTTATTTAGGTTATTTTCCCCAGAAGAGAAAGAATATAATTGTCAGTAACAGGCACCCATATGTGAGTATTGGGTCACAGTGTATTGTGTCTCCAGGATAAAGAATTAATATAATTCATACAGAAAAAAAAAGTACTAAAAAAGTACTATTATACTGAACAACATATGGTCATAAAATGTATTTTGAGTTAACACCAACCATCCACCATACAATTATCCACAATCTCCACATATGATCCCATATGTAGTTTCCTCCAGACTTTGTTCCGCATCCCAAAAATGTTACATCCTTTCATCTACTCATGTCCTAGGGCACCTTGTGGTATGTGTCACATGTCAATAAAACAAGGATATTCTAAATACTAGCAACTGGTTCTTAGGTTCTTCTTTTCTTTCCAGTTTCACAGTGGGTATGAGTTGAGGAGGAAACACAGAGCAATTCTGTTCTGGGTTGCAAGTGAACTGCAGAAGACAGGCTGGCAGAAGTGTGCCACAGACTCTGCCTTGTTCCTCATGTAGTCATCCCTTCACTAAAAGTCATTTTTAATGCTGAGATGGGAACCTAGATGATTGCAGATCTTTTTTCAGCCTTCCTTGGCCTTTGCAAGTAGCCCTCTGCCCTTTGCATGTAGCCCTCTGCAAGCAAAGGATGGGGAACCTGAAACTGCTGAGAAGGGGACATCTTTATCTCTCTGTGCCACTATTCCCTGTTTGGAAATTACTCATCCAGAAAGTGTAGTGACAAATTCACTCATATTTGTGAGGCAGCCACAATAGTTGTGAAAATGCAGGGTAGCCCATGAAGATAATGATACACTGAGGGACCTCAGACAGGAATAATAAATAAGATCGTGTAATACATGGTGCTTTTGCACACTCTATGAGCTCTGCATTTGGGTTCTGTTTCTCCTAGATACACACAGGTGACTGAGAGTCCTGCAAAGACATTTCCAGAAAGTATTTACTTAAGCAAGTATCAGTGCCATCCAGTTGTGAGACACTGACGACAGACAGCTTCTTCAGTGTTTCAGGTCTCTTCCATTTGCAATTATACTGCAGAGGCAGGGGACAAAGCCAGAATACTTGAGGTCCTTAGCTGGGATGTAGGATCTTCATTTTCAAATTCTCTATGCTTTTATCAATTTGGGACAGGGATGTGAACTTATGTCCTTTGAGTATCCCTCAGCCTTTACTTCCTTAGTCTCTTCTGCACATCTTTGTGTAATAGAAATGTTTATGGGTCAGAAGAGGAGCAACCGTCATCCATAGCACACTGTTCTAGAAACTGGAGCTCACATCCTTCCTGAAGCAGACATTCATTTCTAGACTTCCGTATCACAACTCCATGAAGCAGGTGACCTTCTCCGAACTGTACCAGTTCTTTCTTGTCACGGTGCCTTGAATACACCCAAAGTGGTCAGAGAGCCATTCCCCTAAATAATACAAAAATCCTGCTTCAGGGTTGAACGATGGACCAATGTCAATGCTATGAGATTCAATAAGTGAAGCGCCGGGTCCTGTGCTTGGGTCACAACAGCCCCATGCAGCCCTACAGCCTGGGAGCAGGTCTGGAAAGCTGCCCAGCAGAAAAGGACCTGGGGGTGCTGGTCAACAGCTGGTTGAACAAGAAACATCAGTGTGTCCAGGTGGCCAAGAAGGTCAATGGTATCCTGGCTTATTTCAGAAACAGTGTGCCCAGCAGGACCAGGGAAGTGATTGTCCCTGGGCCCTTCACTTCAAGGCAGCCATTGAGGTGCTGGAACATGTCCAGAGAAGGTAGAGGGAGCCAGTGAAGGGTCTGGAGAATAAAACATATGAGGAGCAGCTTAGGGAGCTGGGTTTGTTTAGCCTGGAGACAAGGATGCTCAGAGAAGACCTTATAATTCTCTACAACTACCTGGAAAGAAGGTTGTAGCAAGGTGAGGGTCGGCCTCTTCTCCCAGGCAACTTGCAAAAGGACAGGAGGAAATGGCCTCAAGCTGCCCCACGAGAGGTTCAAGTTGGACATCAGGAAAAATTTCTTCACTGAAACGGTGGTCAGGCATTGGAACAGGCTATCCAGGGAAGTGGTTGGAGTCACCACCCCTGAAAGTGTTCAAGAAATCATAGAATCATAGAATCAGCTGGGTTGGAAAAGACCTCTAAGATCATCGAGTCCAACCCTTGATCCACGACCACTGCGGTTATTAGACCATGGCACTAAGTGCCACATCCAGTCTCATCTTAAAAACCTCCAGGGATGGTGAATCCACCACTTCCCTAGCCAGCCCATTCCAATGGCTGATTACCCTCTCTGTAAAGAATTTCTTTCTAATATCTAACCTAAACCCTGGTAGAGCTTAAGACCATGCCCTCTTGTCTTACTGATAGCTGCCTGGGAGAAGAGACCAACCCCTACCTGGCTGCAACCTCCTTTTGAGTAGTTGTGGAGAGTGATGAGGTCTCCCCTGAGCCTCCTCTTCTCCAGACTAAACAACCCCAGCTCCCTCAGCCTCTCCTCGTAGGACTTGTGTTCAGGTCCCTTCCCCAGCCTTGTTGCTCTTCTCTGGACCTTCTCCAGTACCTCAATATCCTTCCTGAACTGAGGGGCCCAGAACTGGACACAGTACTCCAGGTGTGGCCTCACCAGTGCTGAGTACAGGGGAAGAATCACTTCCCTGGACCTGTTGGTCACATTGTTCCTGATCCAGGCCAGGGTGCCATTGGCCTTCTTGGCCACCTGGGCACACTGCTGGCTCATGTTCAGTGGATGTGACACTTAGTGCTGTTATTTAAGTTGACATGGTGGTGTTCGGACAGAGGTCGGACTTGACGATCTTGGAGGTCTTTTCCAAGCCTAATGACTCTATGATTCTGTGAATCTCCTGGCAGCACTAAAACCTGAACAGTTCTTCACATGCCAGCCCAAGAAAACACCAGTGCTGCGTCTCTGTAAAGATGTGGAAAGTGAGCGCCTAGAGTGTGAGACAGAAATATCTCAGAAATACGTAAGTACCTTTCTCATCAAAATGGGTATGGCGTCTTTAGGAGGAGAATTTGGAAAAAATTTGAAAAACAATTGTTGATAAGTTCCCTAACGACTATCTCCTCTATCTACTGAATAAAACAAAGACCTTACTGTATTCAAGTAATCTTATAGTGATCATCAAATTAGCTCTATCATAATTTATATGCACTGGTAGATGATTTAAATTTTTTCCTGTGCAGCCTTGACCTTGGCATTTCCTATTTTCTGGGTGCTTCATTTTTAACAAAATTTTTTTTACTATGATGATTGCCCTGTACATAGTTACACGTATGCAACAATGTCAATAAAAATGCAGAAGAAAAATACAGAACTTTCATCAGAACAAAGATGTGATGCATCTTAAAACTTATATTCTTAAAAATGTATTTGAGTTGCTCTCCTTTGCAAAAGTGAATTTGGTGCTCTTGCTAGTATATGTTTTCCATTTAAGTCTCTCATATTGAGGTGACAGGCATAATCAATCTTCCTGGTGACATTGTAGCAAAGCAGAAATTATTGCTGCTTACTAGCGGCAGGATCATAAATAAGGAAATGGAAATTGATACCTAATTAATAAAGTACCTTCTTTTCCATTTTGGGAGCTTTCTAATTGCTTCATAGAAAGACAAATAAAGCTTGTGAATGCATGTGAGTGGACTCATAGAAATATAGGGTAAAAAAACTCCAAAACATCAACGAACTTTTCATGTGGTCTTTGTTTTCTAGAGAAATCCCAAAAGACCTTTCATGTGTACTTTCTCTCCTCTGCACATTAAGGATAAATTTCAGTTATTTGGCTAACCCATTTTTTATTTAAGTCACTTCTTTTGTCAGTTTATCCTTTATTATGCAAATGTTTGATGCAAAATAAAAGTGCCACATGTTCATCCTGTTTTGAGCTCCACCAAATACTTGGCAGAGATTAAAGCTCCCACTCAGGAAATCATTCCTATTGGGACACTCTTATATTAATGTTAAAAATGTGTATATGTGTTGAATTTAAACACATGCACAAATGGTTTCTTTAAATGGGACCTACTGTGGAAATACAAGTCTAACTCTGTTACTCGGATTTGATTTTGAAAATGAAGAATATTAAAAATGAGGATAGTGTCTTTATAACTAATAGTTATAACGAACAATCATCACCAGGTAACTATAAAAGGGCAAGTGTCTTCTGACATTACCTAGGGATTTTTCTGCTGAGTCAATGAACAAATCAGCTACAGCTGATGGGTTGCTTGAACATACCTATTCAAGTTGTTAGTACCTCTCACCTCTGAGAAATACATGAGTACGTGAATGGTACTGGTCTTTTTCAGAGTAATTTTTGTCAATGCAGTGCTGCCCGATGTATCAATGCCTCTTATCTCCTATGCTTAATTGTCAATACTTATTCAAATCTAGCTTACAAGGAAACAAACAAAAGTTTATAGGCTGAACTAATTTCCAGGTAACTCAGAAATTCAAAGTTATGTGTACCTTCTACAGAATACAGTATCCTGAGAAATAAAAATGGGAAAGATAATTACTTCACTACATATGTAAAAGACTTCACTTCTGTGAAGTCTTCTCCCTCTATTCCAAGTGGAAATATAATAGGAAACAAGTGGACATTTTTGCTGCTCCCTTGTGGATGTGCTGGGGCAGAAGTTAATTCCTTTTTTATATCTTCCACCCAAAGAGCATGTCTTCATTCGATCAACAGAAGAATTTTTTTTATTATTAATAAGTTTATCAATTCAAATCTAGCATTATAAGTTTATGATTAAGTACTGACTGGAATATGAAATTTTATGAGTTCAGGAATAACCTTCATTAGAAAGATTTAATAGACACACAAACCATCAGGAAGCTGTATCATGCAGATCTTATCTGTTGTATAATAAATCAAACAGCTCCCCATTAATTTATATCTTCTACGTAAGTGCCTTTTGTGATGTTTCATTTCATATATTCTTGGATTGATTTGAAAATTAAGAGACAGTGATAGATTTTTAGTTTGTATCCATCAGGTAGAGTAAAAATATTACAAAATCAACATTAATTAACACATATCATAACATACTTCCATTCAGAAAATAGCAGGATTTTGAACACAGGCAAGCAATTGCAAAACTGCAGAAAAACCCCACTCTGATTATGACAAAGACAGTTACAAAATGAAGGAGGGTGTAAATCAGGGACAAAGGAAGGCTACAGAAAAGCAAAAGCTAATAACAGTTTTCATGAGAAATCATGATTTCCTAGGAAAAAATAGCAGAATATACTGTGCACCATTGATCTTACAACATGCTGTGATATGATATTGTGTGCCTGTATGTATTTTCCAGCATTGGAATTTCCCAGTTAGGAAGGATTATGTGTTTTCAATAAAATGTTGTTTTATTATCTGTTTTTTTGCAACCTGTAAACTCTACTCTTCCAGATTTTCTCAGGGTGCAGCTTGCTGATTGCTGCTTAGCTTTGTGACACATTTTATTGCAGTTATGCAGTATTCAAATGTTCACACTGGATACAAGTTGGCCTAAGAAAGGGTTCAGAAAATAGTTCCTTTCTTAATAGTCTTCACAGGCTGAGTCCCACATGTATCGGTGCCTTTTCTACTCTTCAGCACCTTCTGAAGATCAGTTGTGAGATGCTATATATTTTCCATGTCTTAAGTGAGCTTAGCTCTCCTTCCCTCAGTGGATGTAGGCTCAATCACACACCTGAAAACCATAATAGCCAAGCTGCAGGTGCCATAGTCTCCTAGGTCTCCTGATCATCCAGCTTATAACCTGGTTTCCTGAACATCCACACCAGAGATCTACTCAGCCTGTGCAACCTTTAGAACTATCCACACAAATATCTTCTCACATACTGTGGGGGGAGAGGAGAAGGGAGAAGAGAAAAGGAAGAAAGACAGGGAAGTGACAGCCCCCAGCTTTCATCTCAAAATGGAGATAGGACACATCATTGGTGATGATAGCCTAACCAATTTCTGAAGTAACCATTTTGCAAGCAGGCTGAATCATTTGAATGCCTAAACTGCACTTTCAAAAACAGGATATCCTGTAATGCTATCCAAGGTCACACATAGACTATGCTATCTTGAATAAGTTGTGATTGTATTACTTTTGATAGGTGAAAAAATATTTTCTGGAAATTTTTTTTGTTTCCGTTTATAAAAATGTCTTTATTTGATTTGCAATAGAACATGAATATTCTCAAATTACATTGAATCTGAGAAAAAAAATTCAGGATTTCATACCTAAGATTTGTGGGTAAACTTTTGTTTGAGGACCTTCTGTGCTAAGCACAGTAAGCATAAAGAGTGGTATAGAATCCTTGTTCTGAGAAATTTATTGTTGAAAGAGACAAGAAAGTAGAAGCAGCAGAAAATAGTATGTATGTTCCATTATATCTTTGGGGTATGGATGGAGGGAGGTCAAAGAAAGAACTAGGAGGTTACCTGGAAATACATGAAAAAAATAAAGGAAGAAAGAATATTGAATTTGTGGTAGTTAGAGGAGAAAAAGGGCAAAAGAACTGGGTAAGAATAAACATTGGATGCAGTGACTATGAAGGAAGAGGAAAGTCAAACAAAGTAGAGGGACAAAAAAATGGTCACATTGTAAACAGTCTCTGATTGCGGCAAGGCTCAGGCTTTGGATGTGTCTACAGCTTTTCCCACTGACTAGTGTTTCTGACTCTATTTTTTCATCTGAGGGACAAATGATGAGGGGTGGAGAACAGAAGAGGAAAATACTAGTCTCAGTCTGTTAGCCTTAGTCCAGTGCTGTGGTGATGAAACCCTGGAACCAGGGAGAAGCACAAAAAATACCTGGGATCCAAAATCAGACTAAGACCAATCAAGCTCCCACAGTTCCTAGTTGGATAAATAGAACTAAATTTCCAGAAGCAACTGTAAGTATTCATGTGTAGCTCTTTTCTGTCCTCTGTGTAAAAAATCCACTGTTAATCCTCAGATTATATTTGCATATATGAGTTACATATATCTTGAATGAAAATGCAGTTTGTATATAGGTTACATAGCTTTCTGAATATGCACCAATTTGGATAAGACAAATTGCACACACACAGTTTTAGATACTGCTTAGAGGCACCCTTGAAAGGCACCCTTGATTCAAAAGCTATTAGCTACTCATCTTAAATCTCACAAGTCATGCAGGATTAGTCCTAGTATTATTAATGCAGAGAACAAAGTGATTGGAGATTCAAAAGTCATTTTAGATGAATTTAGTAAATTTTATAGCAATCTTTTCACATCAAAGGGTTAAGAGGATAATGGTTATGAATAAACTCCTTGATGTTTAAAGGATCCTTCAATTCCACCTGAGGACAGTATAGGTCTGGAATAATCTATTATCCGTAATCAGATGGAGCATGCAATTTATTTTGGGTGAAATTCTCCTCATCTGCATAATTGTTCTTTACATACAAGAACTTTAAGGAAGGGAAATTCATCTTGCTACCTTAGGGTCAGGATGCATCATATGGCCCTTCACAAAAATTCCAATTCATGAGCTAAATTCAACAAACATAAATAATGTGAGGGGAGGGGAAGGGAAGGGAAGGGAAGGGAAGGGAAGGGAAGGGAAGGGAAGG
>NW_020884888.1:5277367-5305101 GCF_003945725.1 Corapipo altera
AAGGGAAGGGAAGGGAAGGGAAGGGAAGGGAAGGGAAGGGAAGGGAAAAGATTTTCATTATGATCCACATTCACCCACCTGCGTCCAAGATTTATCACATATCAGTGCGTTTGTCCCTCAATATTATCTGTAAAGGGAGTGTAGACATTTAAAAATTGTTGGTATATAACCTTTATTCTATTTGTTCTTGCTAGGATACTGAGAAACCTCCAGATTCTTTTGAATCATTGAATTTTTAAAAGATATGTTCATGTATTCGTATGGCACATGTGTTTGCATGTAGCTTTGTTTTCAAGTCTTTAAATGAATAGAGACTCATATTTTGTAATTCCTGTTTTAGACATTTAAGTAGCAGACATTTGTATTGAAGTACTGAATTAAAGGATACATCTGCATAACTACAGTGCAGTTATACTGTAAATATAGTGTAGTTCAATTTCTGAACTAATTGTTGATAAATATGTAATATAAATATATACATATAATTTCCACTCATGAATATAACTGGAAAAATCTGTCTTTTTTAATCTCAGATAATCACATTAAAATTTTAACTGTTTTATTGGATTTGATACAAGAATTTTTCACAAAATCCTAAAATCAGATGTTTAGGTATCAGGTTGAGTTTGTTTTAATTCATACTTTTCAGTTCCTTTCCACTGCTTTGTTATACTTCTGGTTTGCACACTTATCTGTGCTTTCTTCTATGGCCAACTTTGTTTCCAAGCAAACTTCTGTGTCTGTGTAAAACTATGTTGATAGAATCAAACTACAAACTTCAGTAGGAAAGAAGGTAATTTGTTTTCTTTCTCCCCTTTTATGTTGGTACTTTGGGGAGTGAAGCTGTATTTTTTTATCTCGCACACTTATATGTGTGCCACTACATATGAAAGTGAATAATTTTAGTATGAAAGTCTAAAAATTATGCAGCTACATGGCTTCCCCAGGACTGAACAGTGAGTGATGACTTCTGGGAACCTTATCTGAGAATTATCAAGCCTTATCTGAAAATAAGTTTATAAATAACTAAATAAATATCCCAAAGGCATTTATATCTTGGCTTCCAAGGATAAAGGATAGACCCCTAATAGAGAGAAATGACAATGCCGGAACTCTACATTTTTGTTTTCCAGCCAGCACATCAAGCAAGCACATGTGCCCATGTGGATTGTGTTTAGAACTCCAAAGAAGCCTTTTTTTGAACCACTTTTGTGGTAAATATGTGATTAATTTCTAAATCAAGTATTTTAATTGCAAGGGAAGGAACAGGATGCTGAATAGTAATAACCTAATGAACGTGCGCACTATAGGTTTTTGAGGAATCTCTGATATGTTTCATCTGTGATGGTTTAAACCAGTCTCAGTACTACCATGGTACTGACATGGTCAAGCATGAAAACAAACGCACATCTGCTTCACTCATTTTTTTAACTTTATTGTGGTTTCTTTGCTTTTTGTTTTGTTTGCTACAACACACTGATTTTAATTTTCTTATGTGGCTCTTCATAACTTTTTAAAATGCATATGTTTATTAAATTAATAATATTGTCCTTGAATTTATTGTAAAAAGACACAAGTACAAGGACAATACAAATTTGTACTTTTCACTATCCAAATCTTTCAATTTTTAGATCAGTTAAAAAGTTACTTACAGTCCTCAAAGAATGTCTTCAAAAATCACGTCTCCCAAGAGGAAGCCTAAAAACTGCAGACACTTCCTATTTATATTCTCTTTCAACAACCAATTTTTTTCCATTATTATTGGGGTGATGAGGAAACAATGTCATTAGCTCCCTGATGCAAAACTTTGCTAGAAGTGAAGCTCTCTTAGTTGGTGTTCCATCTCTTCTCAAATAGTCACTGCGCCTGGTTAGAGAACAAGAAATGGATTCTTCTGAAGTGTAAAAATATTTCACATCTAGTTAAAAAAAAAAAAAATCTGCTTGGAGCTTCCGCTATAGCCCGATTCTCAACAAATTACCCCATTATATTTGTGTTGAACATAAATAAAACTATATGACTACTTACACAGTTGTTGGGAATAACTGACCAAGCTGTACAGCAAAAATGAGACTTGCAGTGTAACAACATTGTAAGTACAGTGTAGTTAAGCTCTAGCTAATGAATCCAGAGTCTCTGACTTGAAAACAGGCAGGAGGATGCAGGTGGATTTTAAAAATCCACAGAAGTTACTCTCACTATCATCCCACCAATCCATTTCCCTTTCTGTTTAAAAGGGCTTTTACTTTTCAGCCTTACAGAATGGGCTTTCCTGGTGCCTTGGGCTATGGTGATTAGGAGAATAATCATCTTGTAAAGTGCTGGAGATAAGGAAGATATTTAAATAGTGGCTTCTGTCTTTGTTTACCTCTGCAGAAGGCCAGGGACCAAACAGCTAAGGGAAACATTTTGCAAGCTTTTCAAATTTACAGAGTAAATTCAACAGCGTTGCTGCGAACATTATCACTGAGTTTTGTATTCGTGCTTGATTCTTCCCTAAATTAACTCTTCTGCAAGTAAATATATCCTTCTCAGTTGCACTCTTACAAAATCAGCCTATGTCCTGAAAGTAACAAAACTGATGGAGTATGTTCCAGATATGTAAACCAATTAGCCTACATAGCTACAACATAATCTCAGTAAAATGAGTGGTCTCCAGTTTAAAAGAATCAGATATTGAATCCAAGTTATCTCATTTTCTTCACAACACTGTATGCCCATACAAAATCTTACATTATTTTGTGAAAATTCACATCATCGATCTTGTACAGTGCAGTGGAAACTTGCTGAGCAGCTGAAAGCATATCTGAAGACAAAACGATGCGATGAAAAGAATACCAGCATTCTTACTCACACTATCTCTAATTTTTAATTTGCAGTCTTTTCACATCTAGCTTATTCAGCAACTGAATTAAGATTTAAAGAAAAAAACCTCACATTTTAATAAATCATTTAGTAGAATAATATTTTCATTATTTTTTTTAGAAATAATAATGAGTACATAATCCCTACATTGTGACAATACCATAAGTTCGAATCAAAGTTTGAACAGTTATAGAGAGATAAAAGATATATATTTTATCAATAGATACGTATACTGACGTGTATTATATATGTATATTTGCAGATGATATATATGTATATTTGGGAGAAAAGAAAGCAATAAAATGCAAAATTCAATCTATTATGGCTTTAGTTTTTACAGACCCCTAATATATTATGCACAGAGATTTTTTGGCAACAACACAAGCTCAGATTTTCCTTCCAAATTCTGCAGAGAGCTTTAAACTGAAAAGGTTCTATTCCAGAAGAATGCAACCTCTCTCTTCAAACTAAATATTTTGATAGGTTTGTTGCTAGTATGAATAACTCCTGCTACTTTTTGTATATTATGCTATCGTTCGATATTTGTCCAATTTCAGTGTTACTTTTACAATTACAATATATTATGAAAATCATATGAAGCCAACTTTTTTTTTTTTCAAACAAATGATCATCATGGCATTCACATGATACTACCTCTACAGAAAAAATAAATAATTTCATGCACAGTACTTTCATGACATGGGTCTTCTAACTTCATTGACTTTAGGACCCAAGGGAAGCCTAGGCACAATTGTCAATAGACCTCCTTGAAATAAAAACATCATTTTTCCTTCCGCCCATTGCAAGGAAGACTGAAACTGCCACTGATAATTAATCCACTGAGAGAAATCAATATTGCAACTGGTTGGAGATGAAACAAACCATAGCAAAATAAACTTTTGCCATGACAGTGCAGCAGTTCTTCAAAGCAGATTCTGTCTGTGGGCAGATGTGGAATCTTAATAAATGGTTGCAAAAAACTAGATGCCAGTTGTAGCAAACCGGTGGATTTGGGGCTATAAAATGCAGTTATTGTTCTTGCATGTTCTGACTTGCTTTTCAAGACATAGTAATGGCCCTTTATTTATAAAGACTGGAAATGTTGTGAAAGAAAGAGAAGGAAGACAGGACAGCTTGCAAATGGCCAATAGTGGGAACTGACTATAAGAAAAAATACCAGTATTGTATTGCATTCTGCTTGTACCATTTCTGGAACTAGACTGCCATACAGGAAGTTAGATTTTGTTATGAAACTCAAGAATTTGAGTGAACTGGTCAACGTTTACAGACATATTCATTTCAACTCGCAGTTGAAGGACAAAACTGTAGAAAAGAGTTTAGGTATGGATTACAATTTCAAAGAATGGAGTAGTGCTTGTTTTAATATAGACTCTTGATTGAAATCAAACCACTTAGATAAAATCAATAAAAACAATAACCATCTCCACAGCATCACAGGTGGAAATCAAGCCTATAGCTGTTTTGGGAGTAGCATTTAGCAGGAAATACCATGACAATCAATGACAATCCACTGATGCTTTCTCCCAGCAGCCTTCCTCCAGAAGTCTTTCAATGGGCCTTCAGAAGCGCCCAGACTTTAGGGCCAAAAGGCTAACATTTCATCCTGTCGTCTCAGCACGGGTGGTCGGTGAACATAGAATTATTCGTGTTCCTTTGTACAAAAGGCTATTGCACTTTATACCCAGTATGAACCAAACAGGTTGATTCAGCTGAAGCATAGCTTCCAGAAGGCAGCCAGAGAGGCGTTGCCCGCTATTTCCTTTGACAGCTTTTATCAACAGTGAAAAAATATGTACCTGATTTCAATTTCTAGACATTGGCTTTGGGATATTTAGGATGTTCCACAGCACTCTCTAATTTCCTTTACCAACCTCCTTATCATAATGTCTGGTCTACATTGTTTGCTGTAACCATTTTATCTACTTATCCATGGGGATTAGGGTCCTTCTAATTGGACTGCAACTGAATTTGGGTAGAACTAAATAAGGCACATATCTTGACTGACAATATTATTTTAATAGCTTTTTATGTTATTCTTTATATTAATCAAATTTTGAAAATATAATGCAGATAACCCCAAATATAATTCATCAATTTATCCTCTCTGAAAAACTTTGTGGGTTTGTTTTGATTGTTTTCATTTTGGTGGTTTGTTGGGTATTTTGTTTGGCTTTTTTTGTTCTGCTTCGGTGTGTCAGTTTGGACCTGGCTACCTGCCCAGCCAGAATTATAAGTCAGAAAATATTTCTGTAAGCCATTTGGAGGTGTACAGTTATCCTTTTTCTTTACACAGACGTTTTGTCATAGGGTGCTCCATTCTCTCATCAGCCCAGGGAGAGATTTTTTTTCAGTCTATCAAGCCAGAAGAGTCCTTACCACACGCTATGTAACAGGCTGGAAGACAAGAATCACTGATGAAGGCTAGTCTGCTTTGGTTTTCAGTGAAGTTTCAGTTTCACATCAACATCCCATTATGATATGTGCCAAACCTAACTTTTCGATCTTCACTATGCTTCTATTTGCAAGATTTTTGATCTCTGGAGCAAGTACAGCTGAGCTTTTCAGGCACGGAAGGGTGAAATAGCACCTTTGCATATAGAAGTTGCTATTGATAAAAACTAAGATCTAATCAAGTCCTGAAACTTGTGGTTACTGTGAAAGCTTCTTTGCTTCTGGCAGATATGACCCCCATATGGAGCAATTAGTCAATGACTGCCAGAAAAATTGTCTTCAAACTCCACATCAACATATATCCCAACACACACAAATGTATATTCTATTATTTCAAGGTGTAACTCAATGCACTGGACCAGGACATCTGTATTAGGATTTTGCACAAAGTTTTGCTACCAATTGCATATGAGAATTTCATATGAGTTGGCTAATGGTTTTTTACAAATAAACTTTGAAACTGACTAGTGATACGCAAATAGGATAATTTTAAGAGTAAAAAGAACCTGAACAGATAAACAAGTATGATTCAAAATAATAATGACATAAAAAAAATGTCTTCTTGGCACACAAAGTTGGGTATGCCGCAGGATACAAAATATTAGCAGGATACTAGAAGAAATCTCCTCAAGAGTTTTCCACATAAAAATAATAACTAAAAAAAATGCCTAGAGAAGAATATAAATATATATGGGAATGCTACAGAAAAAAAAACAAGTGCATCTCTACTGATATTTATTCTCTCCATCAGAAACTGCTATGTCCATTTATAGCAGAATAGATATCACAGAAAGGACCAACGAGACCTAGGAGTTTCCAGGGCAAAAGATCTCTGTACTGAATTATCTTTCTCATCCCATTCTCCCCTTATGGTCTTAAAAATAATAGGATAGCAGTAATCATAATTCAATTTTCTTAAAAAGCTTACACTAAAAATAATGTCTATGCCACTAGCCTCAAAGAAGTTGCTGTCAAAAAGCAAGCTCAAGTATGGCACGGGAGATTCTTGGAGCATCTGAGAATGTGTGTGTGTGTATTATGTGTACATGTATATTTGTGTATACATATGATCTTGTGCTCTGGCATCTGATGGTGCAGATTTTCAACCTGTTTTCACAGGACCTCTGTGAGTCAGATATTTTCCAATACAGTTTATGCAGGAACAAACTAAAATGCAGCAAGGCAGGGAAGTCACCTTCAAGGAGATAACAGGGTGCAGAGCTCTGAGTCTTGTGATTCCCACCCCCCTTCTATTAAAAGCAACAAGACAGACAAGAAAATTCCTCTAGAGAGGATTTTGTAGTGCTATGGTTTTTAACCTCTCCAGTCCTCTGGAGAAACTGCAGTTTGGGGTTAGGTTTTATAGAAGCCCACAGCACTCATGGAAATGGTCTAATGATGTTTGTTGTCAATAGATAGCCTGAGTCTGGGGATAATTCATTATTTTAGTTGCAGCTCCTCTGCTTGAGGAGGGCTACTGGAAAAGATATTACCAACTTCACAGCAAATGTCTCTGTTCATTGGAAGTGCATTTCAAAAATTAGGCTTGTGATTATTCCCTTCTGTCTCAGATAGAGGGAGCTTTCCCTGGAGGGGATGCTAGATGGAAACTAGTTTGGAATCTCCCTCTGGGGAAGAGTGTGGTCTCCTTTCTGACCACAGGTTACCTTTTTCCTATGTACCTATCCTGCTGCCCCATGCCACTCAATTGCTCTAGCTGCCCCTTTTATTTACTGGTTGTCAGCTTTCCTGATTCCAGGTATCATTTCCTTGACAAATATTTATTATGCCCCATGATTTCTGTTCTTCATCTTACCAGCACAGTAAAAAGGCTTTTATCCTGAGCTGCAGACACTACGGTAGCTTTCAAGTTCACTAGTTGCTTTACAAGAGATCATTTGTCTGCAGACCTGGCCCTAAGGGTAGGCAAATGAGGTACCTGCCTGAGGAGCCAAATTTTGGACAAAGGGGTGGCTCACACAAGCTGCTGCACGCTGAGCACTTGCTGCCAGTGTTTCTGTCTGTATAAATTAATCACCATCGGGCATTGTGATTTCAGGAGGAGTCAAGACTCACAGGTTTTGAGCCTTGGTTAAAACCTTTTGAGCTTATTTCCCCCCAGGATGTAGAAAGCCCGATTTGGCCCATAAGCACAGCAAATATGGCCACATGCCATTGCAGGAAGCACACGCTGACAGGCAGTTAGTTGCAGGCAGCCCAGGCAAAGGTTATAGCAAGACACCTATGGACAAGTATGAAAGGGAGAGGAATTAAGCCTCTAACCCACAGGCTAGACCCCATTTATCTAATATGGAGGCACAAACAAAGGTGGGATTACGTGCACTGGCATTGAGAAACTGCAGCGGGACGCCCGGGTGGGATTCTCTGTCCTCTCTGAGAACAGTGGTGTTTCAATCTGCCTTGTTTTTGACCTGAACTACATCTGCTAACCCACCACATTCCCAACTCCACGTGCTGACCTGAGGAGGTTTGATGAGAAGGACTGATTTCAAAAATAGATGGCCTGTGTGGCTGATTTATTTCTGCTAAAGCAGACTACCAGATCCTCTGAAGCTGTCTCAATTACCTCTATGTAAAGGCTGTTATTCTTCTCCTACAAGTAGTAGTCATGTTTGAGTGGCCCGATTTGTGCAGATTTGGCCTGCCTTGTCCACTTAAAAGACCATTAATCACCACTCCAGTTTATAAATCAAGGAGGCCAAGTTGCTGAGAGCAATTGAGAGGGTGAGGCTCCGCAGAAGTACTTAGCCAATTCCCAGACCCAGGCTTAGCATTTCTCTCTCCCTGCCTCTAGTCGTCAGATAATTCATCATCCTTCTCCCATTGAGGCAGAATGAGCCTGACAGAAAAATGCCTGAAAGCTAATCAATATGATCAACTTGAGGGGGAGAGAACATAAAATTTTTCTTTTTTGGTTTCTAAGTCTTTTAAATAAACACAACCTATTCGCTTTAAGATTCAGTAGTTTGAATTTACGAAAGACAAAACCAAAAGACAAAGAAGTGCAAACCAACACCAAGATACAAGAACAGGGTAAAAAACACTGCAGACACCTTTTTGCAGTAGCTATCCATGAAGCAGAATAAAAGTGTCAGGCAAGGAATAGGACTATTATGATTGCGGATTATCAGTTTTGGCTACTATAGTCACACAAGATAGCTTTTCTTTTACAGCAGTGTCAAGTGCAATTGGCAGGCCAGAAGTCACAAGGAGGCCTGCTCCTACTAAATAAACATCAGCTTGCACTGTGCTTGCATGTGGACTAATGAATGAGGTTATGATAGAAAACTGATCTGCTCTGTAATAAGGCAGAGTAAGGCAACTTGAACAGGAGG
This sequence comes from Corapipo altera, assembly GCF_003945725.1. NCBI lineage: Eukaryota > Metazoa > Chordata > Aves > Passeriformes > Pipridae > Corapipo > Corapipo altera. The sequence continues at coordinate 5,286,061 of NW_020884888.1, forward strand.
TTTATATTCCTATTCTGTGATAAGTTGCTTTTACATATTTTGAGCACAGCCTTTTTTTGGAGAGAGAGAAAACATAAATCGTTCATTGTACAGAAGAAAGCATGAGTGACAACTGTAAGTGGAATAGACAGTTTCCATTACCCCCTCACAGTTACTGAAGAATAATTTGCAAAGGCTGGGTAAATTGTGTTTTAAGAAGTGTAATGACGTGTAATAATTTCCTGTCAGCATGTCAGTTACAAGCAAAGTGAGTTTGATAATTTTGGGATAGGAGATGGAAAGAATTGAGCATGAAGGGGAGGGAATAGAGAGAGAAGAAATGGGAAGGTCTTTTAGCATCGCTGGCTTCAGAAACTAATGAAAACATAATTGCAAAAAACAAACAAACAAACAAAAAAAAACAGGTGGAGTGCTAGATAAAAGCAAGAGCTGTGCAGCAACCTGCCCAGATACTAATTCCCATTTGCTTTCCCATTAATCTTGCATAAAGATTCCAGGTCACAGGTCCAGCTACAGGGAGTATTAAGCAATTTAGTAGGATGGGAAATGGCTCAGAAATCAGAAAATAAATGATCAGGAAAATTTCCTTTTCTTGTCCTGCAAAAGGCATCTGTATCATAATGCATAAAAACATTTCTTCTCTCAGTCTCTCTGAGAAAGGGAAAAAGCCCCAAAAAAATCTAGAGGGAAAAAAAAAAAAGAAAAGAAAAAGAAAGAGTTGGGATGTATTTGACTGCCTGCTCTTGTCTTTGAAAATGCACAGTGCGGTAGAGATCAGTAAATGCCATGGCTTATAGATCAACCTAAGATGAATGAGCCAGTTATTTTCACACTGCTTCACTCCTTCTTCTCATTTTTATCTTAAAGACAGTATTGTCTGAGATTTATTATTTATTAATTTTGTTGTTTTATCATGCTGGCAATTCTGTCAGGAGCATAATATTTACTTTAATCCAGCCATGGTTGAATCAAATTTCCAGTCTCCATTATACACATATGCACCTATAAGTAGTCTGCTGACCTCATGATGCTTATTACTGATTTACATTGCTGCAAAAGTAAAGCAAATTTGACCCTTGGCATGTAAATCTTACATTATCCAGCCCTCTTTCTTGACAGACGATGATTTCCCCTCTTCAGGACATACAGTTTTCCAGACCAATTTCCTAATCTTAAGCAGGATTGTTTCTACAGTTTCTTCATTTTTGGTGGTGGAAGAGGTGTAAGAGAGACCATTTTTCTTAGAGAAGCTACTTTAGTATTGAATATACCAAGTGACATCATTTTCCTAGCAGTCTATTTCTCTTTTTACTCCTTTTTTAACGGTGGTCTTGCACAACTTCCACTACTCACTGAAATTCAAGCTTTTATAGCATAGAGTACTTTTGGCCTTAGATATGCCTTAGAAAAAATTCTTCTACACATCAAATGTTGAATTCACAGGTTAAAACAGAAAGGATATTCAGCTGGTTATCCAACAACGTAAGCAAGTCTTTTTTTTTAAGGTATGGCACTTTGTAAAACAGGTATTAAAATGCTCTGGCTTTGGTGGGTTTAGTTTGGGTTGTTTGGGGTTTTTTCTCCATAAAACATGCACAGCTTTTACCTGCAAACAGGTTTGAATGGAAATTTCACATAAATTTCTTTATTTTATTTTCTAATGTTTAAGAAGATCCAAGGGTAGTCATATCTTGGGGCTGAGTACAGAACCACTCAGCATATTGCCGCATGCTGACTTAGAGAAAGAACCTGACGTATTTTAATTGTGTGACAGTGTACTTGTCACCACTAATTTTGAAACTGATTGCATTGGAATACTTATGCTATGAATGCAAACACATGCCAGACAGCTGGAAGAGTGTGATAAGTCTTATTTGTCTTCAAGGTGTGCCACTGAAGTAGTCTCCTCAGACTGTGCCTTTCCTTTCCCTTCCTCATATCCAACAATAATCATCTGGGGGAAAAAAAAACCCAACAAAAAAAACAACAACAACAACAACAAAAAAAACCAAAAAACCAAAAACAAACCAGAGAAAGCTTTTTTTAAATAAAGGTTGAAAACAACATAGACACAAAATAATTAGCACTGTCCTAATGTTACATATCATAACAAATGAAAACATTTCAAATGTGACAGCACAAGCAATAACTCTCAAATCTTATTTTCAATGAGGAACAGCTTTTACATGAGGGTTTTTCTGTGAGGTTCTTCAAGAATCATCATTTCAGGTCAGATTCTACAGAATTCTAGCAATAACCCTTTGGTTACCCAATCCAAATGTCCTTTAAAATGTTACAATGCAAAGCTATATGTCCTGTAGTTAGGCATAAGATATGGAAGTTAAACCTTCAGAATGAGACATCATATTGCACTCAGGAACAATTCTGAGAAGCATGGTGGGATCTGGATTAAGAAGAAACCAAACATGAACTACCACCTAAATGTGATGGTAAACTGCATATAAATTGGTGGAGGGGGTGGGGGGGAGCAGTTTTGTGTGTGCACAAACAGAGGACACCTAAAAGAGTCAGGAACCTATTTTACTTCTTTAAAAAGCTTTAACAGTGTGGTGCTGAATCACTGCAAATTGGTTTCATGTACTTCCCTTTGAAAGGATGTGGAAGAAAACTGTAAGGTTACAGAAACTAGGAATAGAAATGATCCATATGCTGTATAAACTGCCATGTGGTAAAACATTAAAGGAAATCAAGTGATTTGGCTTATCAGAAGAACGAAAGAAAAAAGATCAAGATGGCTTAATTATACCATAAGTATTGTGCAGTGAAGTGGCTTCTCATCTAGTAAAGAGAGCATAAATAGAAGCAACAACCATAAGCTGAAGAAGACAGATAAATTCATATTAGCACTAAGGTATGCTTTTACAGTGACACTAACTACCAAGGGAAGTGGTAGATTCTCCACTACTTAATATATCCAAAGAATGGTCTGGAAGTCTGCCTGGAAGATATGCTTTCGTCAAACATAAATCACTAAGCTCAGGAAATAAATCTATATGACCTAATGGCTCTTTCTAGCCCTTAGATCCCAAGTATTTATAAAATATGGTATAGATTAAAATTTAACTAATAGCTTTGAGACTCTCTTTGGTTTCTGCTAAATTATTGTCTGTTTTTACATACTTAGTGAGTATCATGGCCTGTCTCTGTTTTCTCAAAGAGCCTGGGGTCAATTCAGAAGTATTTCTCTTTACTGTAGAGAATAATTCTAAAAGTAGCTAAAGCCATACGACTCACATATGCTCATACTGGACTGAGGAGCAGTCCAGCAAAAAAGTACATGCTTCTTATTAGGTTGTCTCCCTAAGCTGCACAGAAAAAGAGTTTGAAGACATGGTATGTGTTTTGAAGGTTATGCTCTTCCACAGTTCACAGAATTTATTTCAAACAAACACAAGAAAAGCTCCAAACATTATTTATAAGTCCTGATCTTCTTTAGCTAGAACTTGGTGAAAATGAATTCTTCGATATCCTTTTTGTTCTTTTACAGAGAGCTATCAATGGAACTCCCTTTAATCAATACAGAGCTAAACAAACAAACCAATATTTAACTGTCTGAAGTTTCCACTGCTGTAATATGTAATCACAAATTAAAGGGTTTGGAAAACTTCACCTTCATGTCTCCAAAGTGGCCATCATTGCAAATTAGGCTAATAACATAGATTATTAGATATTCTTAAAGTAAAACTAAGTATAAATGGGGTTTATAAAAATCATTATTTCAATTTAAAAGATATAATGCAATCAAAATACAAATCCAAATCACAGATTCATGGAGAAACTAGCAAATTATTAGTGTTTTCTGTCATTCCTCAATTTCTCTCATTTGAATATTGCTATTGTAAATGCTGTGGTTCTCATTACGTTGTGACTATAATTAGAATTTGCCATATCATAGGCACTCTTCAGATACCAAGGCAGGTGTTTGAAAGTACATATTAATGATCATTGTGTCTCATATTGTTTTGATTTCTAAGAATATCTAAACAATGAAACTTTAAAGAGTTTTAACTTAAATGTGGTGGAAGTAATCACTGTTTGCAAAAGGGAGATCAAACATGGACTAGGCTTACAAATCTTTCTTTCCCATAAAGATCACTTCTGCCACACATGGAAATAAGGAGCACGCAGACTTGACAGATACCCTGATCCTTGCCTTTGTTATGGAGTGAGCTAGGACACATGGTGTGCACTGGTCTGTGAATTGCCCTGGACTGACAGGAAACTGAGCAGATGCTTGTCAGGGCTGTTACAGATTCTTTCACCCCCTCTTGGCGGCTTGAGGCATAACCATATTCCAAGCAAGAATGTCCTCCACCACAAAGAGGCTTCGAGTGAAGGAGGTTAAACACACTGAAGGAACTGCCTTGTCCCCCAAACATGGGGTAACCAGCAGTGGAGTTGTAGTTTTAGAACTCCAAACCCTTTGCTTTGAGGGTTTATACCTTTCCTCCAGCACCAGCATAATGTCTTCTACAGCTACAGCAATCTGAAATTTGCCATTTCTCTTTTGATGCACCTCAACTTGGACAAAAAGTCTGGGGCACGTAAGTCTGCCAGAAATATGGAGTGGCTGAGGTCTGCTGTGCCTCTCTGAAGATATTTTGCTCCTGTACAGTGCTCAGTATGGTATCTCTCAATGTCATGTGGACCTTTACTCATCTGGAATTTTCTGGCTGTGGAAACACAACTGACAGGATTCGCATGACCCTCACATCGATCTTAAAACTGTTGAAATGGTGGACATCATGACTAGATATTCTACTGATTTTGTGGCACCCATTTTCTTTGTATCTTAGAGTTTGAAGAAGGGAATAGATCAACATCTTCTTTCTTCAGAATAGACTGGCCTCCAAAAAGTCAGGATTCCAGTTCATGCCATAGGGAATACCAAATGCTCTCTATACCCTAAATCACATAGCCATTTCAAACAATCAAGGATCTATAACAAGGTCCAAAACTCATGCATGGTCAAGGTGAAAGGTTAATTCAGGTGCTCAAATGAATCACACAGGACAAACCTCTGAGACAGATACACTTGACCTTGGATAGGAGGATTAGTGAAGTCTACTGAGCCGTGTCCATTCTGCATAAGGGTGATGACTACCCATATCAGAATCACAGAATAGCCAGGGTTGGAAGGGACCTCTGGAGATCACCTCATCCCACCCCTCTGCTAAAGCACATTCATGTAGAGCAGATTGCACAGGATCATGTCCAGGCATATTTTAAATATTGCCAAAGACAAAGACTCAACAACCTTTCTGGACAGCTGTATGTTCTTTTGCCATGCCTTTAAGCAGCCTTATAATCTAGGTAAATGTTCAGTTATACAAAGGCCAAATGCCATAAAACAAAATGCAGACAATTTTGGCCATGTTGGTCTAGTGGACCATGTGCAGTGCGCTTCCCTTCAGTGTGTTTTAACTAAAACCCCCCTTGCAATACACTATGGTGAAGTAGTAGAGTTACAATCAACCTCTGCTCCCCAGAGGTGCCTGTGACACCATAGAGTGTGACAGTGAGACCTTAATGCCATTTAGATTCACACAGTACCTCCTGCATCCTTGCCCATCTTCCTGAAGGAAATCTACCCAACACCAAAGTATGCAGCTAGAGGCAAAACAGTGGGTTAGACTCACTGCTGGATATGTCCACATCAAAAGAAAGACATCTGAAAATCGTTTTAGCCTCCTCTGCTGCACACTATACTGTTAACCGGGATTTTCTAACTGAGTGCCAGCATGGTGTGGTAGTGAGACTGCTCTGACCATTGCAGTATGTCTAAGGTGCAATTACCTGCTCCTAGGTTCACCCCTCAGATGACTGCAAATTCAGAAACTTCTGGTCTCATTTCATAGTGTTCAAGGTCAGTTCTGTTTAAGCTGCCCACAGCTGTGTTACTTCTGTTTTAAAGACCCTGTGTAAAGCTTGAAATTTTACTTGGAATTTCAGGGACTATGCAAAAAGTGTGATGAAGTCCTGAGCTGCAGGCACTTTGGCCAAGGTACAAGTATAGAAATGGTTTCTAAATGCAGTTAAAATTATGAAAGCTTTATTATTCATGATGACACTGATTATCTGCCCCCATACCTCACTGACAAATTCAGCCACTGCTTTCAGATGAGATATCGTACTTTGTCCACAGACAGCCCTAGAGGTAGGAATTAATTATTAAATACTGGTTGATGATAATTACATGATAACTTTATTGACCAAAATCAGAAAGGAATGTGTGATGTGTTCTAAATCGTCTCAATAAAATGACTTGTCTGAGAAAAGAGAATGTCTTAGCTCTTTTATAAACCATCTTTAGAAACCTCCTTGTCAAAAATACTAGCATCATGCTCTAAAAGCATAAAATGGGAGCACACATTTTAAGACAAATGTTTTCCTTGTCAGCAATAAATGAAATCTAGATAATAAAGCAGAACAGTAATTCAAATTCAGTACTGAGGATCACATTCAAACTGCGTGTCCCTGCATAAATTCATATTTAAATTTAGTTTTGTATACTCTTATGACTTTCAATAGTCACCTTTTCAGAAAGGATGTCTGACTTCAGTCTTCAAACTGAGTGGTCTCAAATAAGGCTTCCAAAAATCAGATAACATTTACCAAAAAGAAAAGCCAAGCATCTTCCAGTATATTATTATTCCTTACAATTGCAATCAATATTAATTTTAAAACTACTGGTTAGTTTTCTGTAATTTTAGAAGCAAAAGTGTTTCACGAAGTACTACTAATATTACTTCTTTTCAGATTCTTTTTGGATATCATTGCAATAATAGAATTTCCAAGTTCAAGGGGGGAATAAAAAGAGAATTTAGGTGAAAAATAACAGGTTTGATAGCTGCATATTGCCTCTCTTCAGAGTGTTGTCATTTATATCTGTGGACTACTACTTGCACTTAACAGTATTTTACATATATATAGATCTAAAGAGACAGGATGTATGGTAGGAATAAAAATCCACAAAAATAGAGGAATATTTGTGACAGAAGTAGAAGAAATGAGTTTTAACATGCACATCAGAAATTAGACCTATAAGAGGTCTAATTTCAAGGTGTCAGAACCCCAACAAAATAAAGCCCTAGCATTTTAACAAAACTTTAATCTTTTCAACATCCAAGGTGATAAAGTCTCCTGAAGAATGGGCCTAGAGACTGAAATTAGAATCACAGATAGATCCATGTAGATCTACAGCTTTGTAAAAGTAGATGCAAGTGACAATCAGAGGTATGGCTAAACAGTCTAGTCTGGTGCTTTCCCAAATCTTTGAAGTCAGTGTGGTTCAGTCCCTGTTCAACTACAGGAACCCAGTCATTCTCACTGCATAACTCTTACTCCATGCTCAAATTGGAACTGAGCACTAAACAACCAGGAGAAAACTCAATTGGGCTAAGAGGACACTTTGCCATGGGATACATGCCTTACAGAGAGTCTTAGGGCACACAGTGTCAGCTATGAGACCTACTGAATCAACATAAACTGGTATCAATTGGTGGAAAATCAAGGACTCATGAGCACAGAATAATACAGTACTGTATCCCTCCTACATTCTGAAGGACCAGTTCCCCCAGGAGGGTGACACTATGCAGACTTGCATAGCACTGCTGCTATGGCCTTCTCAAGTATATGCAGTAGAGGCAGGGATGGCAGAAACAACAAGCAGTTGGTAACAGCATATTGTCTCAAAGAAGGCTGTCAACATGGTTCCCCCATGGTTTCCAAATCTGAAGCCTCTCCATGTGGTCATATGCTGTGTATGAAGTAGGGCACACTAGACAGATTTGTGGCTGAGTAAATGCAAGAACATCTGAGCCTGGTCATGAGGACAACTGATACACCCCGAGGACACCTTTATGTAATGTCTGCCTTGCACACAATAACAAACAGCCTCCCAGTCCAGCTGGCCTAAAAGTCAGAAGTTACTCCTGACATGGACCACATCATTGTATAGATATATCTTTGTCTTAATTTTGGATTGATAGCTCCAAGGACAAATGAAAGAAACTCATCACCTCCTTCACTATGTGTTCTTTAAGAAGACATGAAAAAAATCACATGCCTTAACATAAGAGACACTGGAAGAAGGTTGTGTGGGATGCAGAATAAGAACTGTCTATTTTTATTCTGGAAGTGGGCCATCCATCCACTTCTCCAGGAAAGTAATGCTTACTACAAGTGTAATCACTGTAACTGAATCATTGTGTTGTCTGGATTTTTCTTTTCTCTCTTACTGCCTTGTTCAATACTCTGCCCTTGACAGTATATCTTTCCAAAGTCTGTTTCACTGAATAGTCTTTAGACAGTTCTGGTACCTTTTAAATAGCAGATTGAAAGCCAAGTCAGATAACAGATAGAAATCATATATAATGGTAAGAGAACAGAATTAGTGGAAGCTTTATAACAAAAACGGTATTTAGAAGAGAAATGATTAATCAGTATTGGTTGAAATCTCCTGTAATGATGAATAATTCAATATATAACTGGTAAGAGTGTCACTAGTCTGTATCCCTATACATTTGGTTCATCTGAGAAAATCACTATGTAAATAGAAAGAGCACAGAAGCACTCCAAGGCTTCTGTAACAATGGGAAATTCTTTATTTAAATAATGGAATTAACATCAGCCTGAGGCTTTCCTATGAATTTCTGATGTAAAGCCGCAATTTGCATATCTGTGTGTATGATATAGATTATCACATATAAATAAAGATCTGCATAGCTCTCTGAATTTTCCCTGTACGGATCTATGAGTAAATAATAATGTACTGCCTATTCTGTATTTCTCTCGGTGTAAAGGAACATTAACTCCATAGCATACAAGAGTACTTTAAATTAGTGGTGTGTAATATATGGGTGGGCGACAGTCTCTGCACAGTGGCCCTGGAGTGCAGTTGTGAGAGTTTGGCCCCAAAGATCTCCCTTCCCTGATTTCCTCTATCCCTGAAACTACCTGTTAGTATACTGTGGTGAGAGGAAGAGAACAGCAAGCAGTAACTTGGCAAAAGTTCATTTGCATGTATGGCAGCACATGAACCATCCAGAAAAGCCTGTAAATGAACCAACAATCAGCATCCAACCCCTCCCAGTGACTAACAATAAATGCCACTCTCCCATGCACCCTGCCTTATGTGAGGAGAGAAGAGAGCCATCACAGCTTGATAACTAGTTCCACCTCTGACAGGGGTCCTCCAAGGACAGGGGCTAGGTGCCCTTTTGCTCCTTCGGCATCATCTGACAAATAAGGAACAAGTCAGGAAAACAGCCTCAAAGTACAGACTATGTAATCCTTGACCACGCACTAGCAACTTACTTTGATCTTTTGACTGGAGTGGCAACATTACACTTGTGAGGAATTAACACTGAGGTGGAAGATAGAGATGTCCCAACATGTGGGAGACAGTCTTGATCATTAATTCACTCCCACCTAGGATTTGAACTGCTGGCAACAGCCGCATCCCCCCTAGTAATTCTCCCAGCCATTCATGTTCCCCTTTGTTTATGTGGTGCCTCACTCTACTCATCTAATCCTGCACTGATAGGGGAAGTCATTATACAAATGAGAGGATATAGCACAGAAGACAACATAATCTATTATTTCTTCCTATAACTATGAAGTTGTATGATATTCCTTCAGGCAGATCTGGAAAGAGAACCTTGAGGGCAGTAACACATTCACTTTGCCCATCTTAGAAAAGAAACACAAGAAGTTTGACAATTGCAAAAAATTATGCTGCATCTTGGTGTCACTTTTCATACACTTGACTTGTTTCTCATCCATTGGTCTATGAACTGCCACCAGTTTAAAGGAAAACAACACATGAAACAATTGCCAAGAAGATAAATAATAATAGTTCCTAGATTCACACACATTTGATTTTAAGTGAAAAACAGAAGCAACATGACACAAGGTGGTTGGGTTTTTTTCCCAAATCCAACAGATTAAGCTGCTGCATTAAAAATGGTTGAGAGACATAGAGCTAAAACACAACCAGATCATGCTTGACATTGGCAGCTTGCTCTAAAGCATCTTTTGCTTTTGCAGTAATTGAGAAGTTCATATTTTCTCATCCTGAGTTCCTAATTTAAATTTTGTCTGCTAATCAAAAAGGGTAAAGTGTTTCCTGGCTAAAACCAGAAATTTAGACAGCATTTTTAGATGCTTTTTTTTAAAAGCATCTTGCTGCTTTTACATAAATACCAAGGAATCCACTGAAATAATATAAAAAGCTAGAAAATAAAGAGTGTGAAAGGAAAGTTACCAGGGTGTGCCATGAGACTCTACAATGGCATTTACGCCCTTCAACATTTGCCAAAAAAAAGTGTTGGAAAGAAGGAAAATATGGAGACAACAAACTTTGCTGAGATGGAAAGCTATTTATAATAGTCAAAACTAACACTGTATAAATAGCATTGCAGGGGAACATGCAACTTAATGACTGATCACATGACAGAATGTCAGTAGAGATGCAATGCCAACACAAGAAAACAGAAAGTATACACAAAAAGATATTCTTAACTATACAGTTTTGAACTATTATCCTTACCCCTTGCAAAGGGACTCGTTCACAGTTCACTGTTCTGTAGCAGGCAAACAAAGCAATAACGCTATCAGGAAGGAAAAACAGTAAAAAAAGTAAATTCATTATGCTACCATTATTTTTTTATTAGTTCATACCCTGAATACTTATGTGTCTCCAGTTGTTTTAGTTCATAAACGGACCTTACCCCAAAACACTCCAAAGAGTAAAGATAAAAAAAAAAATGCAGAAAGAGGTAGAATTATAAAGGGTATGGAATAATGCAAGGAAAGACAAAGACTAGGATTTTTGGCTTGCAAAATAAGCTGCTCAAGAAGGATGCAATAAAGATCTGTAAAATAATACATGTTGTTGACAAGGTAAGTAGGGAACCATGTTTCATGTTTACTCCTGACAAAAGAACTATGAATACAAAAAACAATTAACACTTTGAAAGCCTGAAACAAACAGGACATTTTTTTAATACAATGTACAACTAAATCCTGGAAGTTAATGGAAGATGAATTTATTAAACCCAAGACCTGTAACAGATGATTCTCTGGATGCAATACCTGGCTCATAAATACGTTAAATCCGTGAATGGTAGAAGATCACAGGCTAAGTCAAAAGGATTATCACTGTATGTTTTTCTTCTCCTTACTACAAGCTCCTTTTTTTTCCACTGCCCAAGAGAGGTTAGACAGATCTTTGGTTTGACCCAGACATTGTGGATCACTAAAAATGGCCAACAGCTTATACTGGGAACCACTCCACCCCTTTACTCTTGCCTTGAACTTGGTGCTGGAGTTCATGCCGAACTGCTCACAGTGCTGCTGTTATCCACAAAAGCTACCTTGGAGTTTGTCGAAGTACATTGTAAAGGTCTTGCAGCTATGCCTTTGATTGCAATATAGAACTGCTATGGGGAAATAGTGGATATGGGTTATGGGATTTCATCTCCTTTGCAGAATACTATGAAACCTTTTGGCCCCTTCCCATGTGCCATTCCCCCAAACTAGCACCTTCTAATAAGAGCTACTAACGGGAGAAGTGCATCTCACATAAACATAAAGTATACCAAAGATTTAATGAAACAAAATACCAACAGGGGGTGGTGGGAGTGATGGGTACTGCTCAGAAGAGGGACAGAGACTATGAACAGCACATCAAAATCAACCACTGTGAATATATTTTTAAGAAAGTAGTTCAACTCTGTATTAAAACAACAGCAAATGGCATTCATTGGAAAAAAATGGCAGTTTCCCCTCCTTTCCCCAAAAATCTTAAAAGACCAAATGATATATGCATCTAAATGATGTTAAGGCTGGAGCATATCAAGGATTTTTTCATATATACTGGAAATTATTAATTCAGTTGTTTAATTACTGATGCAGTTTTCTTCAGAAGTATGAATAATTGCTAAAGTTTTCAAAAAAATTGATGTAATTTGTCTCCTTTTTGCCATGTATCTGGGTGACTGCTACACCCAGAGAGGTTCCAAGATGACAGCAAAAATATTTCAAGGATGAATATTTATACCTTTACCTATTTGTAGGAAGTAGGGACTCATAGCAATTCTCATTATACTTTTTTCTTCCCACAAATGTTTTTGCACACATTATTATGTACTAGCAAAATAAAAGACCTAACTGCTTTGGTTTTCATCTGAATATTACAGTCCATTTTGAAATACTAAAAAAAAGTTGCAAACACATTCAAACAAGAGTAAACAAGGAAAGTGGTGCAGTGAATTAAGGTGTCATGGTCCCTTATATTAGCACTACTCAAATGCACGGCCTTGCAGTACCTCATCTGGGCTGCCAGGATGTGAATGTGTCCATGCAGGATGGAGACACAGGAAGAAGCACTGGAATGAGCAACAGATGAAAACCAAAAGTTAAATTCTTACTTCCAAGGCTTTGTTTCTTGATAAAGTTGCTGAGAGGTCAGCCAAAAGAAATGAAAGAAAAGAAACAAGCAGCAAGCCAGAGGAGGTTTGTATTTGGTAAAGGGGAAACGTGTCAATACAAGGGTTTGGAGGTGACTGTGCAGAAGCAGAAGTGTAAGTGAAATAGCTTATTTTGATGTGACAGCATTTTTCGTAGATTTAAGGCAATAAGGTAAGTGTTGCTAGGAGGTTTCTAATAAGCAATTTAAGAAGTCTCAAGTGCCTGAACAAAAGCTGTGTAATGAAGGGCATCAAGGGGATTCAAAGATGTTAAACAGGAAGGAAAACAAGCACACTATATATAGGAACAAGTAATGAGAAGGGAGAACTAGAAGAAGAGAGAGCATTTGAACACAGTAGTTTTAACTTTCTAGGTTACACCTTTTGTTACCCATAGCAGCAAACACAGACCAGAGCAGAACAGAGTAATTCAAAAATTAAGGCAAAGGGGGAAAAAAGAGTGAGTATAGTTAGAAGAAAAGAAAGATTATAGAAATTTTTTTTTTTATTTTAAAGCTTTGGGTACTGAGGTAGCCAGAAATTAGTTTTATCAAGGCTTGATGTTGTTACTAAAAGTTACCAGAACTACAAAGCTGACAAAAGTTAAGGATATGAACGTTGGGGGAGCAGCTGTAAACATCTTTATGGTGAGGTAAAATGGCATAATAATTAAACACTATCAGGAGTTTCTAGAGGGCAGAGAGATAAATAATTCCATGCTAGAGGACAGAAATAGCCAGAGTACTAAATATTGTGATTAATGAGGCAAATATTTTTAACAGGTTTGAGTTAGTAATTGAAACCTTGCAAAAGAATGTACCCAAGAAACAAATTTATTTGAAGTCATCCTTGTTTCATCTTCTAATTTTATGCAAGGACCGGAAATTATGCAGTTGTGCAATGTCGAATAAACATTTTTTTATATATTAACTAAGAGATAAAAAATGAAGAGGTTTTTCTGTCTGAAGTTTGTGAAGCAGCTGTTTACAGTGCATTCTGAGGTTGAGAGAGGTTTCCTGGGATAAATCAAAGCTGGTCACATGCTATGTGGTATTTCCACTGTGTCCTTGATTATCTAAGAGCACAGCAAGTAATCAAGAGTATCTTTCCAGCTCAGCAGAAGCTATTTCCACTGACTTTCTCTGAAAAAGAGGTTTCACTTCAGCTGAAGTATTTGCAGTAGCTGGAAAAATTGAAGGCTTTCTATTTTCCCCTAGGGCCTATGCGGCTTGTGTCCATCAGTAACCTAGCACATTATTAGCTACAGAAGTATTTACCGATTATGGGAACCTGCTTTTCTTCTTCCCCTCCATTTACAAAACACAAGATTTTATATCACTGTTCACAGATTGAATATACACTACCTTCACTGCTAAAATCCTTTTGTAAACACACGCTACTGCCAAGTGCCTGTGGGTGCAGCTACGAGCACTGGAGGTGGCTGGTAGCTCTGCAGGAAGTTGAGAGGCACCTGAGGAAAAGCAGCTCTTTTGTGGTGGAGTGGTGTTCTGCTTCTGGTGTTTTCCCTGTCCAGGCACTGCTTTCTCAGCTCAGACAGGGTGAGGTACCTCCTTGCCACCACCACATGCTGGTTTCACAAAGGGGCTTCTTCCTTTAGTCCTGAATTTCTCCTGCAGGATCATACTAGCATAATTTGAAGACCTTCTCCTTCCAGCCATCCCTGTTTTGATACCTGTGCATGTATCTCCTCTGATAGCTTCTCTGTTGGAAGTGAAAAAGGTACCTAATGACAGATTACAAACATCCAGAATTAACTGGATGTTAACCATTGTTAAGCATCCAACATTCAGCCTGGAAATGCCTAACCACTAGAAACACAGAGTAGTTGCAAAACATTCCCAGAAACCTGTTCCTACACTTTAATTTTCCAGCATTCAGGAGTTACAACTCTCCAGTCATATCGAATTTCTTCTCCTAATTTTCCCCAGGTATGGAGAAGGGCATATATTAGAAAATCTCAGTTTATACACACCATCAGAAATACAGTTATTTGAAGTTTTGTGTAGATCAATTTTTCATTTCAGGAAGAAGCATTACATGGGATAGTACCTCCCCATACTTAATAAACAAAGAAAAAAAAAGAAACAAATTAAATTTTCCCATAAAAGCTACTTAATATAAAGAGTGCCATCTGCTGGCACGATTGAAGTGAGGCATTGTTCATAGGCATCGAGGTTCAATAAAGTTTTGCTAGGCCCTGTTAAGGGCACATTTCAACTCTAAGCTATTTCACACTTTCAATTTTACTTATTCATGGTACTGCCTTTTACAGAATAAAAGTGCAGTCAAGCACAGTGGTGTAGACAGCTCTTGTTGTGTGAACGTGGTGGGGAAAAGCATCATTTATTAATTCACATTTTTATATTCACAGGGTGTCTTTGTCGATTTGGGATTTCTTTGTCTATTTCTATTTTTTCATCATTAATAGATTTTTAAACAAATATTTTTAAGAACCTGAAAATTAAAAATGTAAGAGATTTTCTAAAATCCTGTGGGTGAGACTTTTAAAAGTACCTACTTTCCACTTTACCTCATGCCAAACGTATTTCTATAATTGTCAAACAGTTTCAAAAATCCAACTTGCAGGTCTCAGGTTTAGAAGCACATTATTGATAAAATACTGTTGTATACCTTCTTGGTCATGTGAATCTTCTACCAAGGCGTATGGATCAAGCCTTCCTGACTCATAAAATGTTACTTAAATACCCTTTAAAAGTACTGCCTCCTCCATAACCAGGATAAAAAGTATGTTCCCTGCAGTTGCCCCAGGTCCTGGCCTGTGCCAACAAGCTGAACAGTGAGAATAAGTAAAGGAGATGAGGATGGAGGAAAGACGGAGACAGTGTGCTTGCTACCTTACAAAAAACTCATTTGTCTAAAACCGAAGTTAAAGTAACATTGACCTTTGCTAGCTCAATGACTACTTATTGAAGAAGTCTACTTTGCATTTGGGTGTTACCATTATTAGCAACATTTGCACTTCATGTTGTATTGGTGAAGTAAAAAAAAAAAAATATCTTAGAAAGTCCACATTCACTGCAAGAATAATAAGATTTTTATTGTTCTGAAACACTGGAGTTCAATTTCTGATTTCCAGCAGGTTCACAGCAAAAGATACTTTATAGTCTTCCCTAAAAAATTATCATTCAGATTATGACTAACACTCCCTCCTCTTACTTTTTTTGAGGTCATTACATGACAAAGTGTATCAGACCAATTCTTGAATAGTTAAGCTCCTTCCATATCTTTTCTAATGATAACGGCTATTCCATTTTGCTTTTCTTATAAAGTTGTTTCACATCTGACTCTTTGTTTGACTTCCTCCACTTTGTTGTGCAGTTCCTATGAATTATTGAGGCAGTTTCCAGTTAAATCTCACTATCCAAATTAAGCATTCCTATTTTTAACTACCCACTTCGCTATTATCCTCAAAGCATTTACTTCCTCTCTACTGCCCATTCTCTTATTAGTCAGATTAGCAAAAATTCAAGAGGGCTACTTCTCCAGGTACTTAACCAGGCAAATATCTCAAACTCTGGATTGGTACTTTCACCAGTCCTGATGATATTATCTTCCCAAATATTTGCTCTCTAGGTCTAGGAAACAGAAGAATTCCAGCAAAGATCATTGAACGTCTTCCCCCATCTAGCACAACTCTCTTTGAGCAGCTCAAGCAAGTTTCTTATTCTAACAGTCAAATGGTAGAATGACAGCAAAAGGATTCTTCCCCAGCCTATTTAGAATGACTTTCACACTCTGCCAGCCCCTCACAGCATTATGCTTGGACAGACTTCACACAAGACTGTTTTCCATTTCCATCAACTTTGATGGTCAGTCTGTTAATATTTCTTATGAAAAAAAAAAGTGATCTTTCAGAGCAGCCTTAGGTTCCTATGAAACTTTGACCTTCTTGCTCCCTTTTTACTTTCCACTTATCTTTGTCTTCTCTTCTTCTTCAGCCACTAGCCCCTGCTGTTACCATTTACTCAGTCTCTTCTTTCATGCTGCTCAATATTCTGTCTCTACAGGTTGCACCTCATCACTCCTTCCACAGAACAAACTCCTTCCACAGAGAAAACTTCTTCCACAGATTTCCTTCACATTCTGGTATTTTCCTCTGCCCTGTCATCATTTTAATATATTTCTAGAGGTCTCCTTTTCATCTGGGGATCTGCCAATCAACCCATCTGCAACTACAGTCATGTTCATGCTCTTTCCTTTCATCTTATCTGTCATTCTCAAATGCATTTCTATATTCTACCCTCATTTCTAGCAGCATTTATGTCTCTCACACCTCTTTATTTTCCTGAACATTATGAGATGACCCTTCATGCATATGTAAATTCTGTCAGAAACTCACTGAAGGATAACATACACCTTACAGCTTCTGCATCCAGTCATCTTCATCTTTCTGCCATATTTTGGTCTTCTCCACTGGTGCCCAAGATGCTGTTTTTTTCTCCCTTACCCTAGGTTTAAAATCAAACAAACCATCTGCATACCAGGGTCCTCTCCAAAATTCTTCTTTTACTAGACTCATACCAGCCTCTAGTTGCTTTGATTCTGACACCTTCTTACCTACATTAGTCCACCACTTCATTTAGGGTTAACTATGATCAAAGGCCATGATCAAAGACTTCCTCTTTGTGCTGTTTAAACTAAGCCATATGGCTTTGCAACACAGCTTATCTAGTCTTGTTTGAACTGGTTGTGCACTTCTATGCACAGCAATCACTTCCAATCATAGTAAGAAATCCATGTGAATTTTCTGATGCACTTATGCCAAAGCTCACATTACAGTTACTCCAGGCAGAGAAGCTGCCTGGTGCTTTGGAAGCCTGAACCAGAATTTCACAACTCCACCCTAATTCAGGACTAAATACCTGTCAGGAGGTGGGTATGCTTTGCTTTTGGGGTGTTAATTTGGTGGAGTTTTCTTCTTTTTCAAAAGTAAAACACCAAAATATAGTTCAAGCACAACCAAAAGTACAGGATGATGCTGCTGATAATTTGAGAAAAAAATGCTGAGAGTCCAAAACCTTCATAATGGAGCTGCTGACAATGATAAATACAGGGAAATGCTTACTATTATGGACCTCTCAGTTCAGGCAGGGTGAACTACCAATTGTAGATCTCCTCTGACATGGCTAATAATTTTCACTAAATATAGTTCATCAGTGTCTAGACATCACTGATTCACCCTTTACATCTTCTTCTTCTCAAAATAAAAATATGAACCAAAATCTAAATTTCAACTTAATTCTCCAGAGGTAGAAGGTAAAAAGAGTGTATTTCGCTTTATTAAAAAGGCCTACAAAAATTTTGGTTGCAATATAAAACCCCTTTCTAGAAAAAAACAACCAGTATCATGATGTTACCCAACACTGCAATAGATTATAATAATTTATAGGAAGGCTACATCTCCAAAAAAAACCCCAAGAATGAGAAATAGAACTGGAAAGACATCCCTTGATGAGCTTCAAGTGTTTTTTATATGTGAAACTTAGACTCTTAAATCACTGGATCAGAAATATTTGTCAAGCTGACTGCAGGCCCTATAGTCTTAGTTCTTTAGTCTTTTTTTAATCTGGAGACCGAAGTGCTGTATGCTATACTTCCCTTCTCCCAGAATTTCAGTTAATAATAATGTACACATTTTCTTGATAATCTTCACAATTTCCATCATGAAAATATAATATTCAGAAAATACTAATGCATCAATTCAGCTTCCAGAACTCTAATGGCATGAACACTAATATATTGTACTGATACAGCTAAAACTTAGACTAAAGAATCAAAATAATATGTTTATAAACGCCATATATTAGACTGCCTGGTTTGTTACAAGGTAATAAACAGAAAAGCTTGCATCTAGTCACTTGTGGTTGTTAAACAAGATTCTTTGTGACTTGGAAAAAAACTAGAACACAATGAAGAATTATCAGTGCATTCTCCACGGAAGTCATCTACATGTGTTTATTTAATAAACAGAAGATGGCTTTATTATACACATTTGATTTCCATATGCAATCGTCTCCTTATCTGTCACTTGTATCTAAGCAGGATGCTTTATACAAATCTGAAAATGAAAAATTCAGAGCAGGGCACAGGAAACTCATTTAATGTCGAGTGCAGTCAAAATCAAGATTTCTTTATTTGTAGTAACAACGCTGTTAAATCAGAAAATTACTCTCCTTTTCTGCATGTCCTTCTTCCTTTACAATTCAGTTGTTTGATCATAAATTGTCGAGTGCAATGACTTGTCTCCTCCACTTTCCACACTGGTCGAGACAGATTAAAAACTCCGGCATACCACCAACCAGTCTCAGCATACCATTAGCATATATATGAGATTTGAGACATTTTCTAATATTCTCCAGCAGAACTCATCTGTCAGCCAGGTGATGAATTATAAAAACTCTTAGCTTGTTTAGAAAAGAGAGGGGGAGAGTGAGAAAGAGAAAGAGAAAGAGAAAGAGAAAGAGAAAGAGAAAGAGAAAGAGAAAGAGAAAGAGAAAGAGAAAGA
>NW_020884888.1:5305111-5361128 GCF_003945725.1 Corapipo altera
AAAGAGAAAGAGAAAGAGAAAGAGAAAGAGAAAGAGAAAGAGAAAGAAAGAGAGACAGAAGAGGAAAACACGATCTCACCTTTCATTTTACCCATCTACCTTTGCAGTTAGTCATATAAATAAACATTATCCAAAATAAAAGAGACATAGTGTGAAAGATTTAAATACATGAGCAGCAGAGCACATTTAAAAGCTCATGGAAGTGGAAAGAATTATGGAGTGGTCAATGATCTACATAAATAATTTTTAACAAATTTTTTTCCACCTCATAATAACAAAGATTCATAAGGTGCATTACAAAACTCACACAGCTATCAGAAGCTGGTAAACCAGCACAGGGACTGTTTAGGAAATAGTGGGAAAATTAAAATGCAAAATTCATGCAATTCATAGAAGGATTGGGGTGGGTTTTTTTTTCAAATGTTCATGAATTCAACAAGTTTTCCTGCACAATCTGAAAATTCTGTGTATTCAATTAAAAAAAATTAGTCTCCCTTATTTGGATTTCATTAATATGTTCAGGGCTTTTCCCTGATTAGAAGGTGGAAAGTGGACAGTGATTTCTTGTGACTTAAATTAACAAACCTATGTCCACTATGAGTAGGAAATAGCAAACACATGATGTTACAAAGAATGACCACCCTTTCAAATATGTCAGTAGATAATTACACCTTATGAGTATATTTGAAAACTATCAAATTGCTACATTAATGTTTTACATTAAAAAAGGGCTAAAGTTTATCATAATAATTTACACAACCATCAACTCCCAATACCATTGTAGAACCTGATACTAACTAAAAACAACTTGTATTTCCTGTGGACTCCTGGAATTAGAACTGGGAAAATATTAAAACATATATTTTTTCATAGAAAAGTCTTCTCAGGAACAAAGCTTGTCAAAAGTTCTAGGAAAATTTGGTAAATACTGTTAAAAAAGGGAGAAGGGAGATGTTTTAAAATGCCATTTTTTTCATGCCAACATTTTTAACATAAATTTCTTAGTGTAACTGCAAAAACGGTTTATTTCTATATTTCGAGGGGGGAAATTGATTCAACTGTTTGTTTTCAAAATAGTGTTTTTGTTTAAAAATTAACCTACCCAGAAAAAATGGAAAAAAAAATTTAGAAGAAATGAAATAAAGCACTTATTTTTCATAAGTTGCACTAAAAAAAATAATCATATGTTCATAGTATCTAACAGTGTAAGTATGTCAAGGTGAATTCAATTAGAATTTAATTAGAAGTTTTGTTATTAAATGTATGAGTAAAACTATGCATATATTAACTTGCTTTTTACCCATAAATACCATTGAGATTTAGGGCATTACATATCAGTCTGGTATAAACTACGGAATAAAAACACCATTATTTTTTTAGGTGAGAATGTGTATAGAAAAAATGGCAGATTTATTTTGGCAAACAATTTGATAGAAGGTTGGGATACAATCCTATTAACAATAGTATGGTATTTGTTTTAATATACAAGAGATATCTATCATAGGATAAAGGTTTTAGCCAATATGGTGACATCATCTGTACATACATGGACTAAGAAATTAAGAAATTAATGTATACAGATTATTTTTAGTATAAAATAGCATATTTAAGGAATAGTTATTTGGAACTGATCTTGAATGTCAGGTAATCAATTTTTTTTCTGCTAAGCTATGAAGCTTGTGAGAGCACAAGTTAGCAGCTAATGAGCTGTTTTTCTAGTTGGAGCACTTGTTCCAAGTTCTAGTGATAACCAGAGCTATCAAATCATAAACTGTTTTGGTTTCCATTTGCAGATGTACACAACACCATTATTAATTCTTGCATTTATAAAGCAGAATCAATTTAAGGAACAGATATCTAACTAGTCCTTTCTCTACATGATAGTCATTGGTTGCAATACATCGGCTTTCTTCAGGCATTTAATTTTGAACAATTTTTATAAATTCAGTTTCAGACCAATACTTCCCCACCAAATGCTTCCATTTACCACCAAAGAAAAGTAGCAGCGTGCTACTAGACCCATTAATAGCCACTACTTTTTTAAGTAATTCTTTACAACATATAAAGATATATATATAAAGATATATAAAAATAAACTATACTTCAATAAGAGCACAATAAGAGATGTAGTGCAAAATGCTACTGTATTGCCATGTTTCACTAAAGCCATATTCAGCTATTTCTTTGTCCATTTACACAATATATTCAGTGAAAGTACTAGCACATGAAACACTACACTGAGGTACTTCCTCCTGATATTCATTATGTTTTGGAGTTAAAACTAAGGCCCTTTAAGATTCTGAAAAAATCTCACACTAAAGAAGAGTGTTCTAGGACTAAAAAAGATAGCATTGGAAATCAAAACAGATGTTCTTGCAAGGCTGCAAAGCCAGTGTTGTAGATTTAAGTGATCCGGATAAGTTGCAAGCTGAAACTTTCAGAGATTTGCCAGCAAAACTTAGCAGTAAAAATCTGGTTAATATTAAAAGCAGAAATGCTTTTTCAACATAATCCTAAATGGATTTATTGTATCTCATTTTCTTAAGAAGCTTCAGTGAAGAAGTGGAATGAGAAAAACTAGCATGCTTTTACCATCTTCACTAAGAAAAACAATGTGGAAAGAAACCCCCAAACCTGTAGATCTAAATCAAGTCCTAGAAAGCTCCTATTTATAATTGATTATAATTAGCAATAGAGTAATGAAACCAAATAACAATATGGAATCCAAACTGACTTAACTTTGTAAACTCAGACCCATCTGCTGGTCAAAGCTGAAACAAAGATCTCACATTCGCTTTTAAGGAAGTTTGAGTCCAGCTGTGCACCAGGAGTTAGAGCTGAGGACTTTCTTCTTTTAAGACATCACAAAACAGTCTGTGCAAAGCAGAAATTAGATTTTGCTTACAGCATAGATAATATATATTTAGTAGTTTATCCTTTCAAAAACTTGGTCAAGAAAATTCTTGGTTGATTCTTCACTGATCTGTTCTAGCATTTGCAGCTGTACAAAGAAAGAAGAGGAGAATAAAGGACACGTAGTTTCTTTGTATGATATAATAAGCAAGATTATTGGCTGAAGAAGTCTCTTATCAATGCAAAATTCATGGACAAAAAAATGTCACAGAAATTATGTTATTGGCACATTGATAAATGACATGCCTACTTAACTGGGATCACTGCCAAGGGACAGATCCAGTTTCATGCAGGGTTTCGGTCCCCCTTAACAGCACCAGCAGACAAAGTGGCAAGCAGTTTATTTTGTGGTGTTCGCAGATCTCTCTGTATGTGGAACAGTAGGATAAATGTCCTTTAGTCATGCCATTATTGATCACTCTGGCATGAGTCTTACCAAATCAAAGTCATCTTAATATAGACTTTATACATGTTTCAATTGATTTAAAATTCTTAAGCACTTACCTGGATGCTGCTTAAAATAATTTCAATAAGGTCAACATACTGGAAATTAATGTCATAATCAAGATATTTGTTAAATACGGATAGGTACATTTCAAATGCAAATACACTAATATCAGAAACTTCCATTGCTGCCACAATGCTTTTACCCCATGTTAAAAATAACTCAGACACAGTGGTGTTTTAGGTGGGCTTCCCGCTAACACCCTGAAACCAAGACCATGTTCTAATACTGGGCAGCTTCAATGACTCAGAGGAAACCTTACAAAACATGGCTCTCGGCCTAGGTAATCTTCTATTTAGGAAGATTATTGATCCAGCTCCTCTCTAAACTATGCCATTTCCCATCTGGAACAGCTTAGAGAAGGAAGAATGCATACTTAGGACCAGTTGTCTTTAAAAAAAATTTATGATGATGATGATGGAAAACAGGAAGAGACTGTGTTAGTCGTCAAAATCTCTTTAAAGCTGCCTTTTCATACTGAATTATCAAAAACTAACCATTTCAACAGAACTTGCTGAATCAAATTCTCCTTTCAGTATGAGCTGTTTTGCTGTTTGTTATTATCTCTTTCATTTTATCTCCTCTTTCCTTCTTTGTTTTTTCGTTTCCTTTGGCCACTTAATAAACAGACCTTTACACAACAAATGGATTCCCCATCTTCACCTCCCAGGTGAATACTGTAACCACTAGGCTGTAAAATTTCTCTCTCTCAAGCTACTCTACGCACAGCAGTGCAGTTTTAATAGGAAGGGAGAAAAGTGATTCCAGCTCAGCCCCTCAGCAGGCAGTATTGTAGGAGATACTGATTTGAAGTCTTTCAGGCAGCTGAAGCTGGCTCAGACTTCTCAGTAATGCCAGCAAAATTGAATTTTGCCTTCTGAACACTACCATAAGAGTGAGACACTCTTCCCATGGGTAAGGAAAGCGCAGGGAGGAGGAGTGGCACCCTGACTGAATAAAGCAGTGAGGAGCTAACAGATCCTCTCCTGTCTGCACTGATGCGAGACATTGCAGCACTGACTGGGTATGGATCCCATCCGGAAGCAGAGGCTTCCCCATACACGCTTACCCTTTCTGTACAGCAGCAACTGCAGCCAACCCAGTTACAGTCATGTTGCTGCTCTAGACAACTCCTTGCTTTGCCTGTTTCTGGAGATAGCCCTGTTAGCAGTGAAGGGCTTTCAATCCACTTCCTATGACTTGAGCATGTCCAGAAACTGCTTTTCTAACACTGAACTTCTCCAGACAAATTGCCAACAAAGTTATTAGTTGTCCCTGTATTTTCAGGTGAGTCCCATCCCAGCAGTCACTAATTGAGTACCATCTCCAAACACTTCCCGGAGTCAGATTTTTAAAGGATTCAGAATTAGATAGAAAATTACTTTTTTGCTTCTAGATGGTCTAAACTGCTCTGATTGATCAAGCCTGGGACAATTCTGGTTGACTAAAAAAGCCAAGATGTCTGGGAGACAACATTCAGCAGACGAGATGTGATTTACGATCTCAGATTTAGATCCACAGGCTTAAATTCATTCTGTTTCTTTAGGTGTGTAAGTCCATTCATGTATGGGCAGCATGAAGTTTTATGGAAACTGATCAGTTGCAGTACTTACATTAAACAGCAGACCTATACTTTCAGGTATAGGTCTAATATGTGCACTTTATATAGCACTAACAGCATGTCACAAGATGCTCACAAAATACATTCCTATACAAGCTTTCTCAGATAAATCTTTTTGACCACACAGCTCGCTCACCAAACATGCATGCGCAACAAAGCATGATTTAGGTTAACATAATGGTGAAATGGAGGGCCAACAGCTGAAGTCATATAACCTTCAAAAACATAACATAATATAAAATATCCTAACAGACATGAAGATTAAATGCGCTGTGTGAAAGCTGAAAAAAGAAATCCCAAATCCTGCTCTTGCCTGCTCCCTGCTTACATAATACTGACACTTTGCAAAACTATTTCCAAAAGTCAAATTTTAAGAAAAGGCTCATGCATTTTATACATACTATTACACCCAAAAGACTCATCCTGTACTGAAAGATACAGGAATACCAAGACTTCTAAACAAGCTATAAGGTGAGTAGATTTGATGCTTAGCTTGCTTTTAGTACCAGTCAGGGATTTGCTACTTTTGCAAAAACTTATTTATTATTTTTATTTTTAAAACATTGTAATTTTATTATTCATTATTTTATTATTTGGAAAAATATTATTTTTAATGATGGAAAAATAAAAAAAAAGGGTACAAAGATACAAAAGTAACAGTTAATTATCCCCATTTCTTTATATTTTTGTTACATCAGATGCATCTAATAAGAACTACAGAACTATTCAGACCTATTAAGAGCTAAAATACAAACTTTTCTTAGATAAAAAACCATGTCTAGATTTTTAAGCTATATTAATTACGTCAAATATATTCAAA
Source organism: Corapipo altera (assembly GCF_003945725.1). Classification (NCBI taxonomy): domain Eukaryota; kingdom Metazoa; phylum Chordata; class Aves; order Passeriformes; family Pipridae; genus Corapipo; species Corapipo altera. The sequence continues at coordinate 5,310,971 of NW_020884888.1, forward strand.
ATATACTGACATCTAGTATGGAAAAGTAAGGCTTACTAAAAAAAAAAACAAACCACACTAATTTCTGAGAAGACCTTGAAATAATTGTCAGCTAGGACAGGACTCCATAACCTTCAGATTTCAGGAGAGAATATCCCTGTAATTAAAATGGAACAGAGCTTGGGGAGTCAAGAAATTGCAGGAGAACAAAGACATCAGGCTAAAAGCAGTAAATCAAGTGCTGACTCCAGGGAGAAAGGAGTAGATCAAGTGGGGTTAGAAAATGGGACTAAAATTCATAAAAGTTAGGCAGAGATGTGCAAAGTGGAAAGCACAGCAGCACAGCAGGAGAAGTGAGAGAAGCATCCAGCAGAAAAGGTAACCTTTGAATTCCTTGGTTCTACGAGACTGTCTGAAGAATCAGGAACAGCAAGTACTGCTTTATTTATCTTTTTTAAAAATCCATGTTCCAAATGTATTAGGGTTTTTGGAAATTCTAGGAAAACAATTTTTATGCTATAAACTGAACATTCATGGATACCCACTGAAGATATGTTTCCAAAAAGCCTACATGGCTCAACTCTAAAGGTACATGAGACATTCTACTTTCATGCAGAGGGGACTATATCCCCAGCATTTACAAAAACATTTTACAGTAGGCCAGTTCTGGATTTAAGTTGTTACATTCTGCCATTTGCTATCCTTCCTGGTTTATTTTCCTTGTGAAGAAAGACGACTCAGAAGGGTCTCAACTACATATGTTTAAGGGAGGACTTTGGTCAGAATAAAGAGAGTTTTGATGTTTACATAAGGTAAGAAAAGTAATTTGTGGTTGAATATGGCAGACATATTGTGGGAAAAGGTCCAGTTCCAACTCATGGAATTTGACATACATGCATTTTTTAGGTTAAAACTCTGCTGTAAGATGTAGATCATATGAGTTACACTTGAACTGAGATGAAAACTCAGTGAATCTCTGACAAGTGTCTGCTCTCCAGCATTATGTCCAGAGGTGTCTATAATCAACTCATATCTCCATTTTGAATGACAGTGTTTCCTAAGCACTGAGATAATCTTGCAAATGCATTACCCTTCTCTAAGCTAACACACACCTTAATCTGTGATGGGACTGGGAGATGGTTGAAGACACATGTAACTGTCTTGGTTTCATCATGCACATATGGACCTTTCCTCAAGATACTTGGACAATGATGAATTCAGCCTATTCCAGTGCTCAGTCATAGACATGGTAAAATACCTTTCTTTTCCAGTAACAGCCTACCAGACAACTCAGCCAAAAGCAAAGGGACCAAAGTGCTAGACACTCCCGCAGTCTGCAGGAGTTGAAATGCATAGCTCTCACTTTCCTGGAAAGGACCCTTTAACTCTGGAGTACTGATATGGCCTAGGACTGGTCCACCTTTCATCTTACCTGAGGATGTGAGGGCACTGTCAGAAAATAAAAGATGAGCTGAATAACTTCATATGCAACTTCAGCTTATTCAGCTTCAGCTCAGGCAGCCAAATTACAGCAGCAGTAATGCTCCATGTGCCCTTGTCCCATGTAGACCAAGATCCAGCTTTAAGCATTCTTTACCTTTTGAGTTCTTATCTCTTCATTGCCTAGATAGATAGGGAGTTTAGATAACTAGTTTACATGTTTAAACTATTCTTGTTAGTACCTTAGGTCTGTGTTCATTCAGGTGCTCTGTGTCTAACATGGGTTGTCTAATCTTGACCACAATTACAGCCTGCTAGGGTCCAAGCCCACTGCAACAGGAGAATACTGGTTAGCATCACAGGCATTGTAAGAAAAAGATAGTATATCGAATATGAATTTGAAAAATTATAAAACATATCTGATGGTTGTGAAAGGGAGGATTAAAATTGTTCAGTGATTACAGTAGTTGCTAGTTCATTCCCAGTATAGGTTATTACTTCATCCTCAATGTATCCTTTTCATAAATAATCAAAAAAACCTTACCACATGCTTGGAACAATAATGCTATCCAGAATGGTAGTAATCTCTTTCTTAGTAAGAGAAGACATAAGTCAACGTCTTTCAAGACTACCACAGACTTCAGGTCTTTTTGCTATGGTAAGTGCAAAAGAAGAACAAATCATTGCATTAGTAAAGAAAATGTTGATAAAATTCCTTTAAGGAGTTACAGCTCCTTCGACATCATCTGCAGTTAGCCATTTGATTCAATCCACTTCCTCATAATGCACCCTCAAATGGTAAGCATGGTAGAAGAGTGTTTCAGTGACAGCTGCAATAGTCATTGTTCGCTCTTGGCAAGATTCTGCTCATTACCCAATGTCACAATTTAGCTAGAGAAGTTACTGTTAAATAAAGTTACTAAGAGCTTTATGAATCTAATAAGAGTGAAGCTGAATTATATATTTAATTAATCATTAAAATCAATTAAATATGTTCTCTCCAAAGAGCAAGAGTTCTACCCCTCATATCTGCTTTCTGGTATATTTTACATATGAATGTAGAAGTCAGTGAAAGTACACCTCATTGGAATCAGGACTAGTACTTTTACTCCCAGTAAAATTTGAGAGAATTATGTAGGATGGTCAGGTTCATGACACCCTGTCATATGCTGTCACAGACAATCTTATGGGATCGAGGATATAGTCTGATTTAAGAATATGTTTCCCTGCATCGTGCATTTATCAAATCAATATGTATCAATTTATCTTTTGCTCATAGACCAAAATAATAAATTAAGCAAGGAAACCAAGTTTCAGCGGGCAAGTGAAATGGTCGGAAGACTGGCACCAGGCTATACATAGTCGCAATCTGAATCTCCCTCACTCCTCAAACATGAAACTTTCTTATAAAATTGTTCTATGGCTATGGAAATGTACCATTCTACCCTCTCCTAGCCCCATTAAGGTGACTGATAGACTTTAGATTACAGTGACTTGAAAAAAATTACTTTTTTAGTATTAAAAAAAAAAGAAGACATTCAGAGAAAAGAAAAGAACAAAAACCTACCTTTTCAGTAAAAACAGAAGGCAACAGAAGCTTTGGAAAAAGTGCTTGCCAATAGAAGGATTTCATGCTCTTGTTAATTAAAGGAACAAAGAAAAAACAGTGCAGTAGGCTGTATCCTACATAACAGCTTCTACTAATAAAAAGTAATAGACAATTTCCTGCATTCAATTCTTTTGAATACTATTATACAAGGTAATAGAGTTTTGGAAATGGAAGTCCTAGCAGCCTGTCAGAAAGAGCTTTCTTCCACTTTTTTTTATTAAATGACTAAGTGCAGCAGTCTGTGTCCTATCTCTCCCTCTTGCATCTATTGGATTGTATTATTTTACATTTTGATTGAAATGATGTCACCAGCAGATAAAAGCCTGGCCCAGGCATTGTAATTGAATCAGCCTGAGTTGTTTATTCTAGTGATCTACAGCGATGCTTCCCTTGTCCTAACACAGAATACATAAAAGATCCCCTCTTGTTTAACATGCTACTGATTAGATCTATTTTTTTAGAAGAAGGAGGAATCAAATTGGGGGGTCGAGAGAGTAGGAACTGGAGTTTGGGGGGAAATTGGAAAAAAACAGATGAGAACAGGCACCATCTGCAAAACTTTCCATGTGTGACTGAAAGTTTAAATAAATAAATTTCACATGGCATCAGTACCAGATGCAAACAGATTTGATTGACAACATTTAAATAACAGTTAATGGGAATGTCTACAATTTTTGGATGGTTTTTCATGCTTAGGTCCTAAATCTGACACTAATTCAAGTTTTTATTTAAAAACAATGCTTATCTTGGAAGAAGAAATACTCTAAATTGCTGGGGGTTTTACTGCTATAAAAATATTTTTTGCATTGGGTAACTAAATTATTAAGATATTCTATTTTACATTTTAAAAAGAGTTATAACAACCTTTCATTTGGCAAGTTGTGACAAAATTTACTTTCTTTGGTAATTATTTTAAGAGAAAGTCTATCTTTTATGGTAAGTACTGTTTCTTTATTTTTTGTAGTCGCCTCCCCTGCACCTTCCTGCCCCCCTGCCTCAAAGCCTCAGACAAATAAGGGAAAAAATTGCACTATTTTATGTATGTGATGTGTGCACCTTAACATAAAACTTCTTCAACGGCATTTTTCATGGTGGTGGTGGTTTTCTGTTTGTGGTTTGGTTTTATTTTTTCACTTCTGGTCTTTCCTTAAAATAAAGTATAATCATATGATGTTTAGTAGTAGTGCCAAGATGAAAATAAGCCAAGCCAGGCAATTTCCTGAACTGTTTTTCACTTTAAACTTATGTTTTTAATTGTTTACCTCAAATCTGAATCTAGGAGCTTATTTAGTTTGTTATCTGGGATTTCTGTATGAGGAGGAAAAAAAAGATATAATTTGAGAAATTATTTAAGGCATAAATTAATTTTTTGAACACAAATAATTTACTAACAACTACAATTAATAAAATACTGTCATGGAAATGGCTACTAAAGATAGTAGCAAAAAATTTAATTTGGAGAATTTTTTAATCCTTTCTTTTTAAATATAGGCAAGATTATTTTCCACAAGTGAAAACTTAAGTCAGCAAAATGTATAATAAAAATGCATCTATCAATCTCCCTATACAGCTTAATTTTACTGTTATTTCTTGAGTATTTGCTACAATCTATAAATAAAGAATACATTTTCCGTACCATTTACAGTCTATTTAGCACCCATTAACACATGAATTACAAAATTCACTTCATAATGATTGCTGGTACCTAAAAAACAGACCTTAGAGACCTTAATTTTTTTTGTAAGTCATTTATTGTCCTGAAGGTATCATTATTTAAAAGCATTTGTAAAATATACTTATTAAGATTTCTAGTCAGCAATGAACTCAGAGCTGGGAAGGTACAAGATGCATTATCTACATTAATAAATGTGCTTGTTTGGAATGTATTGTTAAGAATGCATTTTGACTGACGTTACTCCTTCAATTTGCATTTATTAGATCCAGTTGGGCAATACTCTTTACAGTTATCTTAGTTTTCAACACTGCTACTCACTTTGAAAGTACTCATTTCATAAAAACTAAACTGAAATAAAGAACAAATTAATTCAGATCTGTGATTAATAATTATAAAACAAACTCATTGCTCTATTTATATACAAATGTGTACCACAGTCAGCCTTGTAACATAGAGAAAAACTGTTCTGTGACCACATAGAAAGATCCAGACTCACCAAAGCACCAATCCATATTCAGTCCCCAGAGCTGGTTAAATATAATTTGCATCACAGAGGCTACACATTTGGTCTCTGGGGGAAAAAAAAAAAAAAAAAAAGTAGGCAATGTTGATTTAGCCGCCCTTCAATACTCTCCAGCAGCTGCCTCAGGGAATAGCACTCAGAGGAACATCCCAATATGCCATGCTTTTTCTCACCATCACATTACTTTCTTGTTAAAGCATAAATGGTTGGTACAGGCAAATTGATTTCAACAAAGGAAAACCATTGTGAACATGAACTCCAGCATCCAATCCCCCTAAACAGGAACAGAGATTTATTTATAATTCAAAAATGCAGAATTAATTTTCTAATAGCAATTTTTTCTTATTATTGGAGTTTCCACTGTGAATGCCTCTTATGTTTGGATGTCTGGCAAACATCCTAACACCATCAATGGAAGTTGGTTCAGACACTGCTGGCAGAAAGGTGTAAAGAAAAAGAAAATCCTATATTTTCATTTATAGTTTACAGTAATTTCCTTTTATTATTTGTAGTCAGTCTCTCATGGGAGTCTTTCCCTGTGAGATTTGCAGCCACAAGCATATTTGATATACCAGCCTGGGACTTGTGCAAGCTTATCAAAATCAAACTAAACTTTCAACCTATTAAAGGTTGCAAAAAGAAATGGAAGTTGACAAAACTTAATGCCAACAAGTGAAAAGAGTGACCAGGAAACAAACAGTCAAACACTAGTGCATGTGTCAAAAATGCAGCAAAACATAAGAAAAATGATGCATGGAGGTTTACTTGATTTAAATAATGACATATTAAAAAACACTCAGATCCCAGGACTAATGATGTGAGATGAAGAATGATGAAGAAAAGGAATGATGGACCCTACATCCTGCCTTCCTCCAGTGCTCCAAGCACATGAAAGTCATCTGTATAATCAAAACCAAGATCACATAAGAGAGTAATTTGTTGGAGTTTATGGGTGAGAATGACAAAACTGAGGTTCAAAACAACAAGGGTTTCTCATTAGGTAGTGTGCTTTTAAATCCTGAAAAAAAAATATTTTTTTCCTTCTTTAACTCATTCAGAAACCTGAAATGAGTGCTCAGCTTGTATTGGTATTGAAACTACCACATACTAATATTTCAGGTCTGTCTTTAATCACAGAACCAGGCTTGAATACGAAAATAAAAAGAGCAGCAAGATGCTGAAATTTCACATATATCCTGTCTCTAACCAAGGTATAGAATACAGGAGGAAACAGGGTTTTGATGATAAGAAATGGCAGTTTCCTTGATCAATTTTCTTGTTTTGGATATAAATAATATCTCATAACTTAAATCCAACTTCTTCTACAACTCGAGCAAGAGACCAGATTTTCAAAAATGCTGTGCCCCAGCAGACTCCTCTGAAGTCAAGTATTTAGAAAGCTAATTGAGGAATCCAATAGACTATCATGCTTTTGAAAATTCTCGTCCAGACAATGTAAATAACTGCCAAGATAGTCAAGTACATATAGTTCCTCCTGCTTTTTCTCAGAACTGATACTTCAGCTGTGTTTTGTCTTTTCTTTTAAAAAATAATTAGTCATAGCAGCTATGCAGCTCCTTCATAACATTAAAACAAAACCAAAAAAACTGTGCTACATTCTTGCCATTAAGGAACAGTAAGAAAATCAGTAAAAATATAGTTGTTAGTGTCAGATTTTAAGGAGTCATTTTACAGTAAAACAAATGCAGATATGAATAATTATTTGGCTATATATATGCATATATACAAATAAATGCACATACACATTAGAAAAGCACAGGGTGCAATTTCCTTCTACAATATTTATGAAAATATCTAAAGACTGATTAATTGCATTGTACAAAATGTGATTCTTTCAGAAAATATATTGCAGCTAAGAGAAAATGTGTCTCTGTAGCATATTTTTTCTTCCAAAGTGTGAATATTAAAAAAAAAGTTTACATGTCATCCTGTTCCATCTTTGCATGTACTTGCTCTTTATCTCTAAAGCAGCATACGTTCCATATGAGAGAGGGGGTTGCCATGGTATCTGCACTTTAAAAAATTGAATAGCAGATCTAAAAGAAGCATAAAATCGATTTAACAAGTTGTCATGTAAGTTACCCTGGCCCATAAGGATGAAGTCTATGCACCTTTTTCTATATAAAAATGTTTCTTTTTGAAAGAACACTAATTGCAATTTTTTTAGTCACTGAGCTAAATACACTGCTTGTCGTTAGGTTAGTCTCATCAACTTATGAATTATTTGGGTGTGCATGTGGATTTTCAAGAATTTTTTTTCCCTTTTCTCTTAAAAACACAAAAAAATACAGAACTAGTAAAGAAATAAGTCTAAGTAGTGATCCTAATGCAGAAGATAAAATGCTAGTGGTATAATCTGAGACAAAAATAAACCTTACTTAAAAATGAATTTATTAACTCCTTTCTCATTCTAGAGAAAAGATATTACAATAAACACCTTGCAAAAGGACATATTTCTTTTTCTTTTTTAACTACTCTGAAGAGAAGGCTTCATAGCTCTTAATGTGGAACTTCTTATAGTTGCAGGCACAAAATAGTCATTCACATTTTAGTGCCCAGTTTGTAGGGGAGGACAGAGTTCTTGCAACTGTAGTGATGTAGTTCCACCAGCTAATTAGAGAAAGTGTGTTTTTCCTCTGTTTTTTGGTCATTTGTTTATTTGGTTTGGGTGGCGTGTTTTTGTTTATTTGTTTGATTCATTTTGTTTTTTAAACAGAGAGAGAAACATGAATGGAAGAGGAAAGGGGGAAGATGAGTTTGTTCCAAAACCATATCCTCCCAACTTTCCTGAAGGATAGGTTACCACCAACTCATTGAGGAAACCCCACACAGAATTATTACCTCTGCTGAAACACCCTCCTTGGAGGAGTACAGCCTTTGGAAAAAGGTCAATGTTACCTAGCAACTACTAAAAGCCAGTGCCTTTTAATAAATTAACCCCTTCACATGAGCTTCGGTAAGATCTCACATCACAAAAGGACAGTGCGTGTTTCTCCACATAACACACTAGACATTTTATTTTCATTTTCAATGGGTTCAGCTGGCAAAAGCTGCCTGATGACATCATGGCTGGATCAGAAATTCTTTTAAGGATTGGATTTGTTCACTTGAATATATAATCCTAACGATGCTCAAACAGAATTATGCTGATCTCTTGTAAACCCATACAAAAATCAAAGGCTGTTTCACAGAGAGTTTCCAGAATTTTTTATGCCAAGTTGCCACCTCCATGGTTTGGCTGCAGCTAGGTCCCAGAATGGGAGAATCATAAAACACAGCCACAGTGGATGTGCAAGGCAAAGTCCACAGAGCAGCCCCAGACACTGCTCCCGCTGCAAGGCGAGTATGAAGTCTTACTGATTTACTCTCTTCTTTGAATGTAAATTCCATATGGAAATAGGAGATGAATATGAGTGGATTTAAACAAGAGAAGCTCTTTGGCCCAAGGATCCCAAATAGCTGACATTGTGTGGATTATGGTGCTCAAGGCAAATGCCAGAGCTGTCAAGGGGAAACATGAGTCAGTGTTAGGGAATGCAGGCAGAGAATGTGCTAAGATAACAAAGAAAGGGACAACCTCTCTACCTGATTATTTTCCCACATCCTAGGACTCATTCATGGCCAATAGTTTTTCTAGGTTTGCTCTCTATCAATGAAGTTCCTCTAGGTTAACAAACTAGCTCCCAATTTTATACGCGGTTCACCTACCTACTGGTGTATGCAACCTGAGGATCAAGGATTCTTCCAGACACATCCCTCTATGCCATGACACACCAGAAGAAGCATCAGAAAGCTTCACAGAACCATTATTGTGTCTTTTTAGACACAGCCACTACTTGTACACTTCCCCTTTTATCTTCAGAGAGACTGAGAGAGAAACATTTTGCTGAAGTTGGGTGAGAAGCTGTTACCTTTTTTGCTTCTCACCACTTGCTGTGTAGCAAGGATTTACTTAGTCTTGTTAGACAAATTCATGTTTTCAATACTTTATGTGGAAAATGAGGAAAGTATAATTAACATTCACCCATCTAGAAGACTGTCGTACATGTGCAACATCTGAAGTATTCTACTGGATTTAAATCCAATGTTTTAATCCAAAAGTTCCCAGTCTTGTTCTGCCTGAAGTCTGTAACCTTACTTATGGTACAAAAATACAATCTTGTCCAGCTATGCTCTAGCCAGAAGTAAAACTCACTTGGATTTTAACCCTAGTTCTGCCTCAGTGAGAAAAATGTCTAGCTGGCTAAATAAAGAGTTAAGATCTTTTCATGACATGAATTCAGAACAACAGGTTTATCTTCACATCTCCCAGTGTTTTGCAAAAGTATGCACGTAAGATTAAAAATTCTTTTCAGACAGAAAAGCCAATTGTATCAATTTTGCACACTCCATTTCATGCTTAATGACCTTTCCCAGGGACACCAAGCTAAACTTTATGGAACAAATTTATAGAATTATACCTCTTTCTTAAAGGAAACATAAAAATGTTACCCAAAACTGTGACTTCAAGAATACATCTAAACCCAACCCTCCCCCATATACATGGCAAAGTCATGATAAGATTTGCAAAAGATGGCAACCCTGACTGACATGGTAAGAAAGGAATGCATTGTTCTAAAGAAAGTAGTGCCTTTCACTTAAAAAGCATTTCTTATTTTATTTTCCATATTACTCTGAATTTCTTTGCATTTTTTTATTACTTTGGACTCAACTGTCTATAGTAACACCCTCATCTTTCTATCAGTTCAGAAAAATTTATTTTGTATCTAGTAAGGCATTAGGTATTTCCGATTACTCCATTCAATGCATGTTAGACACAATAGGTTTGTCAGCAAAGGATCATCCGTTTGGCTTGTGCATTACGTCCTTCTTCAAGTCCCTTAGCTTTCACTATTTCTTAATATCCTAATTAATTTTAGGTCATCTGCATTCCTCATCTCAATTCTGCTTCTTCTACAGGAATAAGATGTATGGACTACCAGTAGAACCACCTTAACTAATGTCAGGATTTTCTTCTTAAGAGGTTTGATAAATTGTCTAAATATATACGCGCTTTAAGTTACAAGACTCATTAAAAAATAATCCTTTTTTAAGGCTGAGAACCGTAATTAGATCAGGATTCGTGTCTGCCAAGTTGTCTTTTTTATATCAACAGATTAGGAATTTAATACATAATAGACCCCAGGCCTTCTCCAGAGCCACTTTGGGTTGGATCCACAAAGGAGGTAAGGGTAGAATTTATTTCAACTAATCTTTGAGGCCTACAAAGTAGTTACCAACATCTGAACTATACATTTGTTATTTTTTTATGGCCAGTGGATGAAAAGGCACTTCTGGGATACAGATCACCTTTCAAAAGGCAGATGCATCAGCTGGGTAAGAGAAGGGCAGCCCTGATGTGCTCATGGGCTGTGAAGGGGCTCTAGATTACTCCACCAAGTCTGGAAGGACAAATCTGAAGTGAGGTGGAATAAGCCCCATCCCTACATGCAGGTCATTCTCTGGACATTATCCATAACTGCTTTTGTCTTGAGTCAACAGCGCTGTCTACCGTCTAAGCCTAACAGGAATCAAATACGAGGTTATCTTTTACAGATTTCATATACTAATTGACTTCTGCTTTGGTAAGCCTTTGGACATACCAGATCAAGCCTTCCTGAAAGTCATCAACTGAAGTACCGCACAGGCCCTAATCCTGCTACTCATTCTAAAAAAAATACAAAAATATTTCCAAAAGATAAGATTCAGTTAGGTTTTCTATAATGTCTGTCTTAGAGAAACAGAGCATGTATACACAAAAATATTTATATACACATACATACACACACACACACACACATATATATGCCCATATACATTTGAAATAAGCCAGTAAAGGAACATTATCGGCACAGGATCAAAAGTTAGAAATAGCAGAATGAAGCTTGCAAATCTAAGTGACGTTGGGAGTGCTTAAGTACTATTTGGATACATGTCTTCCACTGAAATCCTAGCACAAAAGAATTTGATGACATTTTCTTTAACTTGAATTTTTTAAAGTAATTTATCCTTAAATATCTTAGTTGCAATTTGCAATACACTTTGTTATTTTGTCCTGCCTACCTACTTCCCTATAGTTTTGATTTTGCACTACTGTTTTTTTCTCACTCTCCCATCTCAATGTTGTGACTTCTCTCTTATTCTGTGTCCTTCTCCTGGCAGGCCAGACAAACAGAAATAACAAGCAAATTCTGAGAGCAGAAAAGAATAATTAAAAATATGTATCACAAGTGATTCCTTTAAACTAGTTCCTGTGAAAATGCTGATTATGCATAATAAGATCTTTGTGTAGAGGTATAACATCTCATGAATGTTTCCTACACTGGAAAGGAACAAAAGATTACTGAGCTGCTAAAATACCATTGTGAACCTGCTGTTTTGTTCTGAGAGCTTACATCCTAATTATAGCATTTTTCTTTTTTCTTTATTTAAGAGTCTTTTTTTATCGCAGCGCAGGCTGGACGTAAACATTCCTTTGGATCCTGTGTGTAAATAATGAAAACATAAAAACTATGGATTTTTCCCCTATCAAGGAGGTTAATAGTTTAATTGTATACGGTTATTCTTACATTAAAAGCTGCATACCTGGCAAGCTTTATCGGGTAACAGGGACTTTTAAATGTGCCAATGTTTCTACAGAAGTAACGCGGGTCAATTGCAAAAGGGATAACCATAATGATTAAATCATTAAAATTTTGTCTATGCTTCACAGAGCATAGAGAAAATTAACTTCCCACCAACCTCATTTTTCTGCTGAACATGAAATAATGATTTTCTGCCAGTATAATTACAAAGCTAACATCTGATAGAGTCAGCATCCAGGGGGGATTATCACATGCATGAGTATTAGACCTCATTACCAGCTTGACTGCAAAATTATTACATCTTGTAATTGGATGGTGAGATTTATATACAGATTGGCTGGGTTCTCTGTAAGATTGTAATTACAAGCTTCGTTGGTTCGCTACTTATCACACGGTGCAGGAGGAGGCAAAAACAAGCAGAGGAAAGACCATTTCATTAAGCCATAACCCTATCAAGGGAGGAGCACTGTAACATCCCTGTATTTATTAGGCCAAACAGAGCTGTTTGCAGAAGGGGAGGCCATTTATTACCGCCTGACAAATGGGATTTCATTTATTTAACCTCGGTGATCTATTTCAGTAAAATGTACAAACGAGCCATCCATTTTATGATTCCGGAGTCAACGCCTCAATTATCTAAAGGCTAACTGACTGTTAAAGCACCCATCTGCTAGGATGAATTCATTGATTTAATTTGCTTCATGTTACTGAATGATTCTTAGCAGACAGGGAGGGGATGGAAGGGGAAGGGAAGAAGGGAAGGAAGGAAGGGGGCGGCTGTGGTTTAGGAGAATGCATCGGAGTGATTCAGCACACCAGTCTGTCTGTGTGTCTGCGCGCGCACAGCCCTTTTTTTTTTATTCTTTCAGCACAATAGAAGAAGGAGATCAATAGCAGCTTAAATTTTATGAGACAAGGAGTTAAGTCGTTCAGCTCAAGCCAAAACACCTTTGTTCTACCATAACAAGTAATCTCTGTGGCGGAATTAATATTGACAAGCTGGCTTCTTTGTAGCTAATTTTGTGGGTGCCTGAGCCAATTGGAAGCCTCACAGTAATAGAGTTGTTATTAGAGTTCATTATAAAAGCTGTGGATCAATGGCTACACTGGGAGGGAGAGGACATGGTGCAGCAGAATGCATATGTATGCTCAAGGAAATGAAATCCTTTTAATGTCCTTGTAATAATTTATTCTATAGTTCTCTTTGACTAAAAAAAAAAAAAAGTCTTTCAAAAACAAAATTAGAAATCTTCCCTTGTGAGGTTTCTAATTTTATTGTAACACTGAAACTGATAGGAAGAAAACCAGCATTTCAGGGGTAGGGAAATTCAGGGAGACTTTGTTACCCAGTTCTGAGTTCTATTACAAGTAGATTTTGTTTGGAAAATACCTCCACCCCTATTTTATCCGAAGCACACAGGCTGGTTTGTTGAAAGCTTACACCGCTGTGAACAGAGCATTGACGTCTTTTAAGGCACTCCTTTTCTCCTTCCTCCCTAAACCATCTGTCTCATTAAATCTGATTTTTAGTTTTTTTCTTTTATGTGGTGTCATTTTGTAAAAAACACCATTACATTCAAGGAGAAGAAGTCACAAACAGCATGCTAAAGCTTTTCTCTCATGTTTCTGGGAAGGAATGACCTGTATGCTGTGAGTTAGCACTTTCAGCAAGCTGACAAGGAGTTCACTGAACACAGCTCTTTGTAAAAGGTTGCCTCTTTCAGCTGTAAAAGGGCCCTCCTTGATGTAAGTGTTCCCAGAGTAATAATCCATTTCTCTTGTGGCAGACTCCAACTCATACTATAATCTTTCCCACAAGCTCCAAATCAGTACAAGAAAGCTGTTTACTGGACAATTTTCCCTGCATCTCAATGTCAAATGATACTGCATTAAAATGTGAGAATATCACACTCTAAGAAAGGCAGGAGGATCAAAGGGAGCCCTCACGGTGAGTGAGTTGAAACAAATTAGCATCTTTTGGTCATGGTTTCCTAGATATAATAATAGTATTTCAGGGCCATAAGTTGTTTGCTTTGCTTCCTCCCCTTTATTTCACTATAAAAAAATAGCCATTTATTTTTTCCATCTCCCTATGCTTGTTTCTGCCAAAAAAATTGAATCACTTTCAACTGATGCAATTAAACAGGGTAAGTCCCTTGTGTAGACACTGTTGTTTCAATTCCAGTAGATATCATTAAGTCAATATAAGAGACTTTTCCACAAAAATAAGACCATCAAGTATGAGCACTGTTCAGTCTGTTAGATTTTTTCTCAATTACCCCATTTTTCACCAAGATTGACAAAAAACAATCATTTCAATTGTCTCATTTCTTTTTTTCTTTTTTTTTCTCTCCAAGCATCTATCTTAAAACTTAGAATCCTGCTATTTGGTGCAGTAACAGAAAATATTCTGTGAGAGAAAACCTGTGAATTAAAGAAACCTTGACATCATATTTTCCATCCACTTTTTCTTCCACTCACTCCTTCCAGTTGGAAGAGACTTAATATCGGGAACCAGTAACAGAATGCATTGAAAATGAGGGAAAAGGTCAAAATATAGGCAATGTAGGAAGCTAAAAATTTTATGGACAAAAATGTTGTGTAAATTAGAAAGTTTTGAATTCGACAACTAATATCTTTTCTTATAATGGAAACCCCAGGCACCAGTACAAGCTGAGGGCTGACCTGCTGGAACACAGATCTGCACAGAAGAACCTGGAGGTCAAGCTGTCCATGAGCCAGCAGTTTGACCTTGGGGCAAAGAAGGTCAACGGTATCTTGGAATGCATTAGGAAGAGCATTGCCAGCAGGTTGAGGGAGATGATCCTGCCCCTCTACTCAGGCCTGGTGAGGCTGCATCTGGAGTGCTGTGTCCAGTTCTGGTGGGTGACAAAGAAGATTGAGGGACTGGAGCACCTCTATTACGATGAAAGGTTGAGGGAGCTGGCCCTGTTCAGCCTCCAGAAGAGATGACTGAGAGGGAACCCAGGCTCTTCTCAGTGGTGCCAAACAAGAGGACAAGAGGAAATAGGCAGAAACTGATGCACAGGAAGTTCCACCCGAATATAAGGAGGAACTTATTTACTGTGTGGGTGACCGCACCCTGGAACAGGTTGTCCAGAGACATTGTGGAGTCTCCCTCACTGGGGATATTCAAGAACCATCTGGACACAATCCTGTGCCACATGCTCTAGGATGACCCTGCTTAAGCAGGGAGGTTGGACCAGATGACCTCCTGTGGTCTCTTCCAACCTGACCCATTCTGTGATTCTTCGTTTCTGTGATAATAACCTTAAATTTCAAAATTTGAACTGAATATATCTTGATTGGAATTTTGCTTTGAAAAAGACTAAAAGGGAAATGTGACATACCCCCTTTTTCCCCAGTTCAAATAAATAATTTTTCCAGCCACTCTCTGTTCGCTTTCTCTTTTCTTCATGACAGCTTATTTTTAATAGTGGAAGAACATCAACAGAAACTTAACTGTGATTGTTATGGCTTGTCATGCTGTTCTCTGACATTCACATTCCTCCCAGTATCCTTCTGAGGGATGAGCCTCAGCCTTGATGATTTCACTGTTTTTCGGCGTTCGTTATTTGTCCACTATGGAAAGTCTGTAAGGAAAGAGAAAAAGATAATTGGTCAATGTGTCTCACAGATCAAAAGGAGTTTCCCTATAACTTGCAAAATTAGCAAGATCCTGCAACAATAATGAGAACAAATAGCAAAAGACTTTTCAGCCACATAAATGAAAAGTAAAGTCTGATCACAATGATACTGACACAACAATTAAGAGCAATCTGGATCTGGCTCCAGAATTAAATTATTACCATCCTTACTGAAAATGGAGATAAAATACTATCCTTAGAGGTAAGGGCAAGACAGCTACCGGAATTAAAGCAGAAATTCCCCTAGCAAATTATTACTTATTCAATAAATATATATTCTTGCAGACCATCCTTTTTCCAGCATACTGCTGTAAGTGCTCTGTGGTTAGGCCAGCCATGAACTACACAGAGCTGACATATAGGAAGCCTAGTACAGCAACTGCAAAATTGGTATTATGATTTCTCCCATGCATCTGTCCTCATTAATTAGTTTGTCAGGCCTCCAACCAAACCTTTTTAGTGTTGGCCTGAAGTTCCTTAGGACATGAAACTTTTTCTTCCAACATTTTTTGGGACACTCCATGTCAGTGTAATACAAGCATAAAAATAATAACAAATTATCTTTAGTTTTCCATCTCCTTTCTATCAGATTTCATTTCTCTGAACCATTATTAGTCACTCTTTTTTATATTATTATTATTTTCCTTCTTTACACCATTTAAAGTCTGGAAATTATTCTGTTATTTTTTCTGATCGATGGAGCACCACGAATCCCTGATTACTGACTTTGAAAGTTACTTCTATATATCATATCATTGCAGTCTATTATAATTTCTAGTAACATATACAGGTATGAAATCACTCCAGCACCAAGATCATTCTCTAATTCTCCTTGATTTCAATGGCAAGAGAGTTCCATGATGCAGCTCTGATGCTCTGTCACAGCACTTGATTTTACTGATGTCACTCCAATAATTTCACTGGGACTCTCTAAATTTACACTACACTAGAAGCAAAGAATAATCAATAAACTGCTTATTTGTAGAAGAGACTCTTCCTTTGCCACATCTCCTTAGTGGAGATGAAATAGACTGGGCACTTTTATTTTCTAGGCTCTCGTGTCACTAGCAGAAAGGTAGCAACATTTAAGCTGCTCCTCTGCCCAACTGAGTATCCTGTAATACTATTACTACTATAGCAGCAACTTTAGAACAACATACTTTTGAGTCCTCGAATGCAACTGGAATTTCTTTCTTTGGAGTTTTTGCCTGCTTTCTGAAAATATTTTGAACTGCAGGGGAAGCTATTCACTAGAACACACATTTTTCAGCCTTATTGCTCACAATTAACACACTCAATAAACCACTGAATACAGCTGTCTGTTATATATGCAGCTAGAGGAAAAGGCATCTACTTTTCAAGTTTTTAAGCTACTTCTACCTTATACCTCAAAAGAGGCCTGTTGCAGGAATGTATTGCAGTATAAATACATGCCTTGGAGCATGCTATTCTTTAGTAAATGTGTGTTGTAATGAGATAAACACTGCACCTCTAGTAGTTTACCTGAAGGTCTACATTATCTCATTATGAAGTCTGTTCAGTCAAGTCTTATTGAGTAATTTAGGGGTTTTTTAATTTATAAATATTCACTATGACTCGATTGTACACATGGAACAAATAGATGTTCAGTGCCAGTTGGCTGGTTGGTGTTATTTCAATACAAGTGCCAGCATTTCCACTAACTTTTATGAGAATAGCATACATGCTGAGATACTTTTGAAAGAACTGTTTTACTCTTTTACAAATTCATACTCAATCTAATCTACATGCACTAAGATATGAAGCATTTCACAAATTGAATATGTCCACAGCTCAGCAAAGACATTTGCCAGGAAACGAAGGAATCAAACAATGTAGCCATGGTAACCTGTGATTAAAGATCAGATCCAAAAGCTGACCACAAAACTGCTACCTACCATACACACATTCTCTCTTATGTCATTAGAAATAAATTCTGAAGAAAAGCTGAATTAAAAATCAGTTTTCTTTCTAGTAAATGTGGGTTGAAGGGTTCCTTAAAGCAGAACACAGAATAGCATGAGCTGGGCCAAAGACACCACCAAACCAGGATGTCTGTTAATAGCTCTAAGGAAAATTACTGAAAAGGTATGTTTACTGAATGGGTTTAGGAAGATATCAAACTGTGAAGGCGTGTGGAGTACCAGATTGTCTCTCAACAACTCTATAAAAGCAGACACAGCAAAAAACTGTTACTGTGTGAAATAAAACCATATGACAGCTCAGGTCTTTGAAAGATCACCTGGTTCAACCTTTTGTGGAAAAGATGAGACTTGCTAGTACCCTGCCTAGTTGTGTCTTGAAAACCTTCAGTGATGGGGACTCTTATCCCATCCTTAGGGAAGCTGTTTCAGTGATTGATCTCAATTTGAAAATTTTCTTTCTCATATCATGATGAAACCCATCATGGTACAATTTGTACCTGTTGTCCTTTGTTATCTCCATGTGGCTCCCCATGAAGAGAAAGCCTCCATCCTCCAAAGCCACCCTTTAAGTACTGGAAGATGATGATGAAGTCCCCTGTGAGCCTTTTCTTCTCCAGGTGTTTTCTTCTCTGGTGTTTTACAGCGCTTTGATCATCCTCATGGCCTTCTTTTGGTGATGAGATTGAATATTTTTGTTATCACTTACTACGCTTTATAACTAAAAAAAAACAGATATAATATTTGGGAAGGACAGATTGGTAGTTCAAGAGTCACTGTTGTCCCACTTGCTAACTCCACATCTGCCTGGTAACGACTTTGCTAATGGACAGGAAAAGCATCCAAACTAGGACAAGAAAGGAATCAGATAAGGGATTCATGAACTGATTGGGTATTTGGGCACTACCTTGTCTTGTAATAATAACAGTGACACAATCATCAGTCCTCTGATCTACCCCATGCATGTGTTTTAGGCTTTTACTCTGGGGGAGGAAAAGACAGAAGATGTCATCTGTCAGACTGGTAAAACTTCCTGGTTGCTGAATGAGAAAATACTGTTCTGGATCTATGTATTTTTAAGAATGTGGAGGTTCTTTTTCTACAGTCTAGTAAAACATAAGAAATATTTTATTTCTTAAGGATACATTCCTTCACCTGATTATGAGGGCATGATTAACACACTGATTGAAATGTAGCAGTAATATTAATTAATCATTTACTATCACTTAGGTAAAAAATTGGTATTCTTGCTCGTGCATGTAAAAATAGTATTTTAAATAAAGCCTGTAATACTGGTAATGAATGCTCGAGAGTTCTTAGGAGTGACTTCACATGAACAACTCAACTCACAAGATTAATATGAGACTAGAATAAACAAAGGGTTTGCTCATCAGGAGTATTTTCTTTCATTGTCCTTGTTCTATTTCGCCTATTGCAATTTTTCTTTAATATAACTTCTCTGCTGACAGTAAATGCCAATAAGACTCATCATGCTAACAATCTCTGAGATCAAGAAAGAGATAAATCCAAACCACTGTTGTTTCTTATTTTGAGAAAAAGGTATTCCTTTAACACATATTTTTTTAAGTCAGATATTTCTAGAGAGCAAGTTCCTCAAATACATTTTCTAACATTTCTTGTTTGCCTACTAGCTTTGACAACTGTGATCTCAAAGAAACCATTGGTGTTCAGACACAATCAGAAGCCCTTCAGACTTCTAAACTCCCTGTTTTCCTGAAGATAAACACCATCGTGGAGGGGGCAGGGGGGTGTAGAGAAGGATAAAAATAGTGACAAATTCTTCCCAAAAAAACGATTTGGAAGACATGCTTAGAATTAGAGTCAGTACTTAGGCAACACCTCTCTCCCCACCAGCTTTCCACAGGCCATAGTAGGGTGTTAAAATTAAGTCCATCTCCTTGTTCAGAGTCTTTGATCTAAGCGATAAAGCAATATTCTTTAGTTTGTTCCTCTGTTTTCTGTGATTTCCTCAGTATCTCATTCAAGGACTGAGCAGCCCTAGGACTTTTTAACTTCCAGAAGACAGAAAAGAAAATAGGACTGCAGTTTGGCCATCTGGCTTCTGCAGTACTGCAGATCATTGGCGGTGACCAAAATGAGCTTTCTATGTCATTGATACCTGTTTTTAGCATAAGAGCACTCTATCTCCTCATGGAAGTATGATTTGTATTCCATTAACAAAATTACCAGTTTCAGTCAAACAAAATGAAATTACAATATAGAACAGAATCTAGTATTTTGGTTGAATAAACTAATCACAATAATTTTCTATTACTTAATTATAGTAGTTACTGGGGGGAAGGGTAAGGGAACCTCTTGCTTCTTTCTCTCAGATAAACACATAAGTCAGCAGCCTGCAGTGCTGCGCTCCCCTGTAGGCATAACAATGTTGAAATCTATTGTGCACAGCAGAGCAGCTTCAACAAGGGACCAGGGAGCACTCACCTTGAAATATCCTACATACCACCAGTGAAGGTGATTTCCTATTACATGCACTTTACACCTCTTTTCCACTCTTTTATCAATTCCTATGCAGAAGGAATATACATGCCCAGCTTTGCAAGGTCCTAAGTCCATGGGCTGCAAAGAAAGAAGTTTTTTTCTCCCTCAACCTTGGGAAAAGAACACTTTCCTTCTGCTAAAAATATCCACCAACCACTTCAGTGTTTTGTTTCCTTCTGTCTGTGAATCATTT
Source organism: Corapipo altera (assembly GCF_003945725.1). Taxonomy (NCBI): domain Eukaryota; kingdom Metazoa; phylum Chordata; class Aves; order Passeriformes; family Pipridae; genus Corapipo; species Corapipo altera. The sequence continues at coordinate 5,331,165 of NW_020884888.1, forward strand.
CTATGGTGGACTAAACATTTCTAAGAAAATAAATAAATAAATAATGAACTTATATCACACAAGTCATTCTCTCCCTTATCCACACCGAACGAGGCCAGCCTTGAGGAGACAGGATCCTTGCTTGTTAAACACAGAACTCCTGGGGTTTGCTTCTAGTGAAAACCATTCTTAATCATTCCTGCCCCCTTCATTTGGTGAGAAAATGATAGCGAAAAAAGAAATAACAAAGCATGACAAATGGGAGGCTAGGAAGGGTGCATAAGTAATATAACTGCATTCCTGTGAGGCCAGGACTGAGTCCAGCTGAATATGGGGACTGTCAGGGTGCTGTTTCCCCATCCTTATAATGGAAAGTGGGCATCAGCTCCAGGGAAAATAGATATCAGACTATGAAGAGATAAAGGAATATCTGCTTTATCTCCCTACCTTGTTCCTTGACAGGAAGTCTCCCTGTTCCCTCTACACCACGTCCACCCAGCTCCCTTCAGGTCTAGCTCAGCCCATGTCTGAAGAGAAGGCATTTCCCCAGGGACTCTCCACGTGGCTGGTCCTGAGGAGGCCCCAGATGCTTCCTGTCTGGAAGGAGTGGTCCCATCCTACCCCAGGCACCAAAATATCTCACTACAGCTCTGAAAATAACATTTCATATATAACACACCTATGGCATAACTCCTCTTATGCTGCAGGACTTTGCCAAATAAAGTTAGTGGAATTACAGCGATGTAAAGTCTGCATAATTAAGGTAAAAATAAGACTCCTTTCTGCCCTCTACAGTCTGATCATATGAGAAGCTGAACATTTCCCTCTAAGTGCTTTGTGCCCTCTGCTCACATCTATTTGGTTTCAGTGAGAGTTCAGCTAGAAGAGTTAATCTCTCACAACCTACTATTCTGATGCAATATGTTGCTCTCATTCAAGAAATCTGAACTGAGACTAGAAATTCCCAGGTCCCTCTGACAGTCAATAACTTACTATTTTAGTGCAATGAGCACATTAGCCCTGAACGGCTTGAGACTGCATTCTCCATTGATCAGATAAACAATTCGTGAGATATTATATTACAAAATGACGCACCAATTTAGCCATCTTTTCATCAATGATGTGCTTAAATTGGATGTGAAATGCCAAGAAAGTTGCCTCCCCAGGGTGCCATCAGTGAGAAATGTAAAGCAGAGGCTTTCAGTTAATATGGTTCATGTAGTGGAGTTTTATCTTTCAGTCAAATCAAATTTAAGTCAGCTGGTAATACACGTTTGACCTCCCATTATCGAAAGCCATAAATTGCATTGCAGTGATTTGTTAATCTGGCCTTAAATCATCCAGCAACCTTTATATGTTCAGGAGTTGGTTTTTTTATGAATCATGGGGGTTTGCTTCTTCATTTTCTTATGAGCCCATAGAGTACAGTTGATTACATCTCTGGTTTCTTGTACCTACTCTGATCATTCAAGAACCCTTATTTCTGTTAAATATAAAATGTGTTACTGTTTCTAAATCCATTTAAGTATAGAATACCACACTCTGGCTATAAATGCTTTATTCCAGAGGATAGAATGGATAGTCTCAATAGCCCACTTTAAGATTGCATCTCTGAATCACAACAGAAATGGAAAATGAATCACACAGTATTTGTGATCTTTTATCAAAAAGTATTTTAGCCTGTGCTAGCGTATTTACTAATACAAATTTAATTAATAGAATGGAGGTCCTATTTTATATCACAACCACCACATGTTGCACTTTTACCAGAGTTTCATCATGAAATTTCAGGAATGACACAAACCATCATTGTTCAATACATGACATAAATAAAAAAGTAACATTGTTCATTTCCCTCACCCCCACTTCTGAAAAAAAAAAAAGATATGGAAAACTATGGAATATAAAGTACATGCAGAACTATGTAAAATTAAGTATCTTCAGAGTACTTCCAGAAGAAAAAGTTCCAAAGTCAAAAGTCATGAGATTATGAGAAATGTCTTTTTTTTTTTGTAAATGTTAAGTCTCAATTATTCACTATCATCAGACTTTCAAAGAATTCCTTTCCCTCAACATCTCCGTGATACAGTGAGCTTTGAGAGCTTTTAAAAACCTGTTGCTAGGACTGTTGATTGCAGTCCACAACCAACACAAGTGTTCAAAGGACCCAGAAAAGTCATGGTTCTGTGTGTTGGGTATTGTGAACAGCCCTAGGGAGAGATGCATTATAATCAATGTCATGAGGGAAAGAGCAGAGACTCATTAAACTCATTTCATGGTGTAGCTACTAAGTCTTCACTAGATGGGTCCCCTTTAAATCCTGGCTGATCTACACAGGATGCAGACTGCTCACATGTAAAATGTTAATCAGCAATGACTTGAGAGGTTTAGTCCCTCTGCTTGCAAAAGGAAAAAAAAATCAGTCTTGTTTCCTGACAATCCAATTTTTCCAGCCTTCAGAAATTTCCCAGATAGACTTTTCTCTTGCCTTGATTCACAGGCAAAACATCCCTCTCCCTCAGTGTCCTAGTTAGAACAGCTGGGACCAGTTCATCACTGTGTGGGTGTAACCCAAAACTGTGTATTCTATAGCCTTCCATGCCATTTCCCAGAAACTGGTATCAGTAGACTGTTTACACCTTCTGCCCAGAGTAGCCTGACTCCTCAGGCTATAAACTAGGTGTTAAGAGGCCTGCGAGATAGGAGGGTGCCCCCTGTCCTCACACCCACTGTGGAACTCCCCACCCTGAGGGAAGTACTGGGCATTCCTGCCTGAACTGGAGAATATATAATCTTGGAGTCTTGGAACTTTCGGAACCACTCGTGGGATCCAGAGGAAGACTGCAGATCACCACTCTCAACGAGACTGCAGACCACCACTCTCGACTGGACTGTAACCACCACTTTTTCAACCAGACTGAAACCATCACTCTCAACTGGACTGCAATCACCACTCTTGACCAGACTGCAACAGCACTCTCACCAACAGGTTTTCCCTTCTCCTTTTACTTTGGACTCAGGGGGCCCAAAGAACACCACTCTGTTCATGGCCCAGGGTGCTGGGTTATACATTTGGGTTTTGTGGGTTAAAACCAATTGTTTGTCTGTATAATCGTACTAATTGTATTATTTTATTAAATTGTTACTCTGACTTATAATCTCTCTTTTGAGTTGAGTCCATTTCCCCTGCTGGTTTACCTTTAAACCAGCACACTCAGGTCAGCCCCTCTCTTTGCTTTGGTCAGTCCCACAGACCAAAGCACAGATGGTAAAGCACATAAAGGCACTGCATTCAAATTTCATGATATTTCAGTACAGAGCACTTAGGATAATTTTTATTATGTCTAGCTTTATCCTTTGGCCTTGTAGAGTGTCTCAAAAGGTTTAAAATCAATTTCTCCTACATCACCACTGTCTTCTACTTCAGCTATCATCTCTGTTACTCTTTATATGGATCCCTCTTGCAAAGAAGCTCACAACACCAGTAGCAAATAAACATACTGACACTACAAGAGATCTGTAATCACGCCTAGGCTTGCATTCACACTTAAGGGACATTCAAATATCTAACCTATTACCCGTGTCTAGTTCATCCTCCCTTCGCTTCTGCCACTGCACGTGGAAACCTTTAGGATGGGATGCTAGAGAAAAGCCCTATTGCAAGAGCTACCTCTAAATACATGGGCTGTCAGTTGAACGTACAGAATCTCAGGCAATTGATCTTGTAATTAAAGACCAAAAGGCAATAATGTTAGTTATTCCAAAAAGTTATATTCCAAAGAGTCATATTTTAAAAGGGTTATTCCCAGTAGCAATTCACAACAACAACCCTTTACCTAGTACTTTTAACCTTAGTTCCCAATGTTTAGCACAAAAATCAAATATAAAAAATTAAAATCAAACTAGGGAAATATGGTCTGGCTTGCCTTTTATTTTTGATACTGCTGTAACAAGTTCTCTTTTCATTGCATTTCTCTCTGTCACCAAGACTACCCAACAAGTAGCAATAAGGGCAGCAATACATTATATAATGTATAGAGGAGTTGTGTGGCTTATAGCTCACTCATGGCTCATCAACAGTTCTGCTAAAACATAGGTGCAATACTAATAAGCATCTAATTTGAAATTAGATTATTTTAAGAACACAGATGAGTAATTAGCAGTAAACAGTTGCTAGGTGTTACATTTCAATAGACTGGGGAGGTTGGGGGTGATATCCAGGAGCTGTGCTTAGTACTCATAGCAATTTAACATTTGCTGAGTGTCTGTGCAGTGGGGCTAACATCAAACATTAAACAAAAAATCATTGCTGTGCCCCAAAACATCATGAGGCTGCTAAAAAACAACAACAAAAAAACCCGCCAACCAAATAAAAAAATGAAATCTATAAAGATAGTAAAAATAAGGAAATACTAGGGTCTTTTAATTTGACTTTTTGATTTGGTGCACTCAAACTGTTCTAAACTTCTTTCCAGCACTAGAAAGACTGAAGAGATTCCCACATTTCTGAATGAAAACTAAGTGGATAAACATAAATTCATTGCTAAACTGGTACTAAATAATTTTCTCATGCTATCATCAACTAATGGACAATTGTGTCTCAGTACAAGCTACAAAACTCAGACCAGGTAAATACTGAAAGCTCAGTTCTCAAACACATACAGCTGCTGGTTACCACTTTATTCTCTGAGTGTCCTTTTTGACCTCAGGCACACTCAGTGTAGAGACAAACCCTATTTCAGGAGAAAGGGACATGTCGCCAACGTGCACAATAGGTCCTAATGTAACCATACTATTCAGTTGACAGCTTCTCTACCAAAGTACTTGAAAGGAATGGTACTGTGGAGCAGCCCATAACATCAGTAGTTACTTAAAATTAAAATCACTTTTGTAACAAATATACTGCTATTTTAAATTTTATAAACTGAACTCAGATAAAACTCATGCAAAGTCTGAACCTTTTACCTAACATCACTCTTTCACAAAATGGTACATTATCTCAACTTCCAGATTTATTACGAAAATTGAGAATCCACTGTCACAAAATGCATACAAAGTTAAACTAAAAAATCATAACGATGACCTTATCTACACAAACAGGACAGAAAATCACTACCTAGAAGACACTGGGAGTGTTTCATAGAAACATAGGATCATTTAGATTGGAAAAGACCAAGTCCAATTTTAAAAAAGAGTTCTTCACCCTCAGATGGAGAGTAGTAATTAAAATCTTTGTCTTTTTATTTGAAAATATTATTGTATTTGTCTGTATGGGAAAAAAATCAGTAAGAACAAAGAGATCTTGTAAAAGATCTTGTAGTATGAGTTTCAAATGTGACAAGCAATCTGGCAGATTTATTATAGGTCAGTAGTCAGAGTAGATTTTTTGAAAAAAACACCAGAAGTGTTATAAAACTATATTTTTTGTGATGTTCTCAAAATTTGGAACAGTCTGTTTGTGAAAGCCTTGCAGGTTCAGGATGGTCTGGTTTTGTTTCTTCCTTTATTAGATTTGGCATTTATTATAACCAAAATTGATCTTATTTTTATCTCCACGGTCTGCTTTTGCTGCATGCTTGCAAATTTCATAGGACTCTCTTTCAACTAAACAATTTGAATTTCCTATTCATACACTCAAGACTTCAATCAGTGAAGCTATCTGAAAAATTATAGCACCAGCAAGAGCAGACAAGAATTCATCTTTTGTAGGCTATAAAAGAGGAAGATATTTATTTTCATTCTTGCAGGAGAGGAAGGTTGTGACAATAAAAGGTAAATGACACCCCCAGATTTCAACTGCACAGTCAAAAGCTGTGTTTGTTTTCAGAAAAACATGAAAATTGTCACACATTCTTATGGTTTTGCAGCTGTCACTTACATTCACTAATTAAGCCATGTGTTTAGATTTATTTTGTTTAGTATCAAATCAAACTAAAAAAATTATAACTACTTGTGAACAAACTAAAATATTGGTATTTAAAACTGCAAAGACAGAGTGTTCACATGATCTTAATAATGCTAAGGCATACACATGGACATGCAAAATTAGACTGAGTAGCATCTTAATTCAACCAATATCAGTGATCTAAACTATGGGGCAATGTAGCTCCTAATATTAAACAAGACCTCAGATTATGATCAATAACTCTTCTTGTTTGGATAGATAAATCCAGACAAGCAGTATCCCTGCCCAGCATACACAGAGACAGAATCATGTATTAAGTAAAACCTACGGGAAGGTTCTCTACAATCATCTCCCGGAAAAGGTAGTTGTGACCTTAGGTTTTGCATGGTCTCCCATCTTCATAACTTGCAGACGGCTTTTATACCCATCAGCCCTCTGGTTATAGGCTTACCTTCTTCTTGTTCTGTGCAACTCATGCTGCCTCCCAAAGAATGAGACACATCTAAAAACCACCATCTTCTGCTTTCATCCCTCAGGAAAAAGCTGATAGCCTGCCAAGCAACAACATGAATGTTGACAGCCCTTCTGATGTTGCCTCAACTATCTATCTGAGCCACATCTGTAAATAATGGATGGGATACGTGGGCTAACAAGAGTGTGTAATAGAGCAGACATAGGTGACTATCCTTGCCTCTCTCCTGGCTCAGATTTCAAACATGGCACATTTCAGTAAAGCTTTGGATATTGTCTGTCACAAGATCCTTCTGGACAAAATGTCCAGCACACAGTTGGATAAACACATCGTGTGGTGGGTGAGCAATTGGCTCACTGGTCAAGCACAGAGGGTAATAGCGAACATCAGACTGGCGATCTGTCACTAGTGGAGTTCCACAGCTCTTCAACATCTTTGTAAATGACTTGGATGCAGGACTGGAAGGGATACTAAGAAAGTTTGCAGATGACATAAAACTGGGAGGAGCTGTTGACTCCCTCAAAGGCAGGGAGACCTTGCAGAGAGACCTCGAAAAATTAGAGGACTGGGCAATCACCAACCACATGAAGTTCAACATGGGAAAGTGCTATATTCTGCACCGGGATAGGACAACCCCAGATGTTCATACAGACTGGGGAATGAGACGCTGGAGAGCAGTGCCACAGAAACGGACTTGAGGATCCAAGTTGATGGCAGGTTGAGTATGAGTCAGCAGTGCCCTGGCAGCCAGGAGGGCCAACCGTGTCCTGGGGGGCAACAGGCAAAGCATCGCCAGTTGGTCGAGGGAAGGGATTGTCCCACTCTGGTCTGCACTGGTGCAGCCTCACCATAAATATTATGTGCAGTTTCGGGCAGTGCAATATAAGAAAGATATTAGGTTCTTAGAGAGTGTCCAAATGAGGGCAACAAAGATGGTGAAGGGCTTTGAGAGGAAGCCATATGAGGAGCAGCTGAGATCACTTGGTCTGTTCAGCCTGGAGGGGACTGAGGGGAGACCTCATTGCAGTCTACAACTTCCTCATGAGGGGAAGAGGAGGGGTAGGCACTGATCTTCTCTGTGGAGACCAGTGACAGGAAGTTGGCCTGAAGTTGTGTCAGGGGAGGTTTAGGTTGGATATTAGGAAAAGATTCTTCACTCAGAGAGTGGTCAGGCACTGGAACACACTCCCCAGAGAAGTGGTCACAGCACCTATCCTGCCAAAGTTAAGAAGCATTTGAATGATACTCTCAGTCACATGATGTGGCTCTTGGGCATGGTCCTGTTCAGAGCTAAGGGCTGGACTTAATGATCCTTGTGGGTCCCTTCAGACTCAGTATATTCTGTGATTCTCTGATGGCACATGGCCTCCAGTTGTCCCCATTCTCACTGAGGTATCTCAGAAGGAACTGGAAAATGTCATCTTCCTGTGGAAGACAAGAAGGATCTTCCTTTTGATACACAATCATGTAATACTTTTTCCCACATCATAACTTCCTTGGAAGATCTGAGGTGCAAAGGTAGTTCAGTTTCACTCCCAACACCTTCAGCCCCAAGCAGGGACACACACACACACACATACACACACACCCCCCTCTCTGCCAAGCACCATTGCTGCTTCCAGGCAATAAGAAAAAACCCTTCACAAAATCCTGCTTTGCAGCCTACCTTCAAGCTCATTTCTCTCACAGTGCCTGCAGATAAACAGCAGTCCCCAGCAGCATGGCAAGGAGTGATCTGAGATTACTAAGGAAGTTACCAGAGAAAGAAAGTCAACAGGTAGAAGCCATTGCACAAGAATAGTCTCTTCCAAGAATATAGTGGCTTTAATACACCGTAGCCATATTAGGCACAGGTTTAATAAACTTAGTTGACTCATTTTCCCTGAAAACCCCGTGTGAACACGGTCCCTGCCTGCGTTACCACACTCATGCTTGTCAATGTGCTCATGGCACCTTAGCTATCGCAGCCTTCAGTTGCATCTGTTCTGAAATATTTCCTGTGAATTTTGTCTTTTCTCATGTGTCCACACACTGTCTAGGGCAAGCTAACTCTGATCTTTTAAAGAAGTTCTTAAACACTACCTTGACATAAGTGACTAACAGAAACAGCAGTAGTAAGACTATATTTTTAGGGAGCAACAACTAGCTCACCATTATGGTTGGTTTAAAACCCTCAAGGACTATGGGCTGTATGACTCTTCCAGCACATACTACTTTGCAGACGAATTAAGTTTTGCTCATTGGATGTCTAGTCTCCCTTTAGCCACTGAGATCCTGGACAAGTACAGTTTAAACATAAATCTAAATTTTGTTCATTGGTTCTAGTTCATCTCTATTTCCAATGTAATAGAACATAAATCTGATCACACAGTTTGGATAATGTCATTGTTCACTTTATAGCCATGGTTCACCGTCACACTGGACAAGATCACACAGGGGATAAGGTCACGGAAACTCTCTGTGTGTCTTCTACCCTGTGATGTTATCAGGTACTCAACCCTAAAGCAATAGAAACACACTGATAAAAGAGGGGAAAGGGAACTGTGATAATAAATCAACTCAACTGCAGAGAAAGTGCCAGGGAAAACAATATTGATTTTTTTTTACAAGTCAGCGCACAGATTTGTCAGACAAAAGAATAGAGATGTCAAAACCCACAGAATCAAACACACTAATATTAAGAGAAAAACAACTCCACTACCTACAAAATGCGAGAATGTGTGCATAGTGATGTTTATCAGGAAGATGAATGTATTTTATCATACTCAGAAAACTTAAAGAAAATATTTATATTATCTGTATTTATCAGTCTCATGCTGATTTTACAATAAGACATCTAAGTAGAGTCAAGCAGAAGGGTAGTCCACTGCAAAAGGAAAGTGCCTCTGGCCCAGTGAACAAATGATGCTTCACTCCTCACCTAAGGGAGGTGACTCACTGGTCACCACCTCCCCAGGTGACAGCAAATTATCTTGCTTCTCTTCGGTGACTTAGAGGAGCTTTCTTTATGAAATGGTCATGTTATGCTCCTGGATAATAGGGGATTGGTCAGGGGAGGTCGAGCAGGCAAGACTATATTGGAAAGAGAAGACATTTATATTCTATTCCACTGAAGAAGTGAAGTATTAAAATTATATAACCTATTAAAATAAATATACTAGATGACATCATAAACTTTGATTCTTTCACTGAGGATTATAAAAAAAAAGTAGTTGTATGAAATGCCAAGAATAGAAATAACTAGCAGTTCAGAACAGTGACTCAATTGCTATCTAACACTTACCTGTAATAAATTCAGAGAAACTAAGGTTAGAAGGACAATTACTTCAATGATTGTGTCCTGTGGATCAGAAGTCCTTAAATTTCATGCAGTTCCTCTTATTTGTATTCACAAAACCTGTTTGACTAAATGAATTATTTTAGAAATACATTCAACACTGATTTGAAGACTTTATAAGGTGTAGAAATCATCAGTTCCACTGGGAATCTGTGCTAATATTTCAGTGCCTTCACTGTTACAAATTACGACTAATTTCTTATTAAAATTTGTATGCCTTTAACTTCCTGCCATTAATCTTTTCTCTCTTAAACTACTGAGGCAAGATTTTCTCAACTTGAAGGTATTTGGGCATTATAATCTTCTTTTTAGAAAAATGTATAGATTCAATTTCTTAACACTCTCATTATAACTCATATTTCTCAGCACAAAAGTTATTTTTGTGGTTCCTTTGCTCAACCCTTCTAATCCCTTGCAAGTCTGGAGCTGCAGGACTCAGGAATTCAGCTCCTTTCATGCTACTGCCAGTAGGGTACCAGCCATACTGATGGCTACGTGCCATTGAACATGTGCAAGGTATGAACTAATACTGAACCACAAATCAAGGCACTGTAAAATCACTATGCTTTAGCAACTGTTGATATTCTTTAAATTGGACATGATGTTTTCATTTGCTTTGCCTTGCTTTTATTACCATGCTATTATTTCCATTAAATGAGAAGCAACGCTAAAAAAGTAGACAGTAAACTTCATGTTTCATTTTTGCAGGATGGTCACAAAAATATTGTTTAGGGAAGAAAGTATTGTAGAAGTAGCAGACCACTTCTAGGCCTCATTAGAAAGGTAAACAGCAGTCTTGATTTTCAACACCTACTCTTTACCAGTTGCCAACATGCTAAAAGAATTATTATCTTTCAAATATTCTCGCATTTTATATTTACATTCTTTTCTCTGATGGGATTTTTGTTTACTTTTCCCATCTTTTCAGTCTCTGAAATGGTTATTCCAAACTCAGAAATGTAATGCACAAAAATATTTAAAATTTAATTTATCCCCAGGTATTTAATACTATATCTCTGCATAGTCAACAAACCTATTCAAACAGTGGCTGTGATGAAACTCCTTTTCTGACAGTAGTTTTCCCCTTTGCAAGTTTCCCAAATTTAAAACACACACATGCCATTAGACATGCCACTAAAACACTTGTCCCTGAGGTTCCCTTCTCATAGGGACACTTCCAATTACTAAAGAAAAGTGAAGTGCATCATAGCCAAAGTTTTCATAGCTTTCAGCACAGTGAAGCAGCTCTCTGTGCTGTGAATTCTTCACATAGCATGGGCAGTCACTGGTCCCACCACTCAATTAGAACCTCTTCATGACGAGGACACAGCATACCATTTGAAACATCAGCTGATTAAAATGCGAGTATTTGAGAAGGCTTACAGCTAATTTTGTTTGCTTGGTACAGAATCACAGAATGAAAACAACTGCCTTTCCCTGATCTCTTCACAAAACAGCAGTTAGTGGTAAACAAAATTTCAGAAGCAGAATCTGTGTCTTTCCTGTTAATAGTTTTTGAGCCAAGTTGAAATGAGGACTATTAAAGTAGCCATCCTACAGCAACTTAAACACACTGAAACTCACTAGAACCTTTAGGAAAAAGGGTGATAGTGCTAAATGCACCATAATCAGGAGAAATACAAGCCACTGGATTAAGAGAGAAACTCTTATGTATAAACACCTACATGTGATAAATGATTACAAGCAGAAAATAACAATTACTGCCAAAAAACATGTTTTTTTCCAAAATACACTGTTTTTTTCTTGTTCATCAGGCCTGTCAAACATTAGGGAAAAAAAAGTTGTTTATTTGAATATTTTATGGGCTATTCACTACCTGGACTTCTGAATTCTAGCCCACAGTTCAAGCCTATGGAGTCTTGCAAAAATTTCACCAAGATCTCTAACACTGGATTCATTGTACTTATCTATGTATTTTTATGAAAACATCTCATGGAACCATACTTCTTAGACATAAATAAAAGTCATAGCTAGTATTTTAGCAATAAATTGTCCTTCCTATTACTCTTTCCTTAGAAACCTCTTTCCTACTCTGTTATCTAATGATTAAAGTGAATGTTTTCCTTTATTCTACTTTCCTGCAAAAATTAAAAGAATTCTCTTTGAACAAAACCCAAATAAAAAATCCCTAATCAATCTTAGGTAGAAAAGTCTCAACTATGTAGGTGTAATTCAAGTTTTTTATATGACAACTTCATATGACTTGTCTAATCCAAAACAATTTAAAATTAAATTTATGTTCAAACGCCTTGAAAGAAAAAATCACACTACACTGGTTTCATCATTTTAATGCTTTATTTTTCAATTTCAAGTGTGTGATTCACAATGTGGGAGGCTATACAGAATATTTCACTGGGGACTAAATCTTTATTCTCTTCCTGAATGTCCTGGTTTCAGCTGGGATAGTGTAAATTTTCTTCCCAGTAGCTGGTGCAGTTCTGTGTTTTGGACTTAGAATTAAAATAATGCTGATAACACAATGATGTTTTAGCTTTGCTAAGAAGTGCTTACACTAATTCAAGACCTTTTCTGCTTCTCACCCCACCTCACCAGCAAGGAGGCTGAGAGGGGCACAGGAAGTTTAGGAGAGACACAGTTGAGACAGTTGACATCAAAGACAGCTAAGCAAAGGGATATTCCATATCATATGGTGTCATGCTCAGCATATAAAGCTGGGGGGAAAAAGAAGGAAGGGGCGGGACACGTTTGGAGGGATGCCATATGTCTTCCCAAGTTACTGTTACGTTCAATGGAGCCTGGCTTTCCTGAGGAATACCTGCCTGCCCCATGGGAAGCAGAGAATTAATTCCTTGTTTTGCTCTGCTTACATGCACTCCTCTTGCTTTACCTGTTAAACTGTCCTTATCTCAACCCATGAGTTTTCTCACTTTTACTCTTCTAATTCTCTCCCCCTTCCCATGGGGGGGAAGTGAGCAAGCGGCTGCGTGGGGCTTAGTTGCCAGCTGGGGTTAAATCAGGCTGCTCTCTATTTCCCGAGCTCAGATTCTGGCACTAAAACTGAGTGCATATTCCAACTCATCCAACACTTCCCTCCTTCAGAGTCTCCTGCCTTGCTCACTTTTCCCTATCTGCTGATATTGAGCAGCAAGGACCAAAACATCCATGACAAACTTATTTTGCTCAGCCTGTGCAGCTAAGCTATTTGTGTTTTAAAGACAAGTTATTCTTATGAAAACCTAAGAACACAACATGCCTTCTGGCGTTTTTCCTTTGCACCATCACATCTTATGTGCATAACAAGGCTCATCCATCATCTGCACTAACCACGGACTGAGGTGAAAGGTCAGGAGTCAGGAATTGGAAAAAGCCAACTGTAAGGGGAGAGAAGGCTGATAGGTAAAAGACTGTATCACTGTCATCTACTGGCAGCAGTGATTGACAAAGACAATATTATTTAGTAATACATGACAATTATCCATTTATTTCATGTTTTCCTTTTGCTCTTCCCAGTTGTAAGATGCAATAGCTACTGTTGAAAGTCAGTGAGAGACTTTTATGACTTCTGCCACTGTGTAGTGGACAGCATCTGCTCAGCCTTTAAAGGTGACCCCTTAGGGAGAGGCTCACAATTTTAGGTTCCAGGCTCAGCCATTCTGCCCAACAGAGGTGAGATTTCTTATTTCTCCAGAGGGTTCAAGAACTGGTTGAAAGAAAACAAATGATCTTAGCACTGTCAAACATTCCTGATAGAACTGTTCTGGACACTTTTCTCTGCAAGGATGTTATTTTAAAAAGTCCCATCATCGTGTTAGACTTCCTTAAATCCCACAAGCTTTATAAAACAAGTCTCTCTCTCTCTCTAAGCCAGGGCTTCTCTTTCAGTCCCAACTATCCATTCTAGAATTTTGGCAAAAGTTTTCCAACTTCTAGGACAATTGCTTTCCATTATTCTAAATCTCTTAATCATAAGATATGACAATCTAACCAATAAAACATATTCCACGTTTTTTCATTTCATTTCATCATAAAATCATTGAGCAAAAGAACAGTGGTATATATGGGATTATTTTAAGAAGAGAAAGATGCCTCAGCAGAGTCTGCTAAACAAAAGTGTGTACTTCTCTATGAAAAAGATTCTATGTCGCAAAAGCAGTAAACAGTAATATAAAGAAAGTTTCCTAAACTGAATGACCTTCCTTTCACAGTCAAATGAGCAAAGGATAAGAATGTTGATCCCAAAGGGGTATTTTAGGAAAACATATCTTCAAAAAATATATAGAAATAGAGTATCCTGGATCTAAAGGCAATAACCTCCACTTTTTAAACTACTGATAAAAGGTAAAGACCGAAATAGAACCAGGATCTGTGACTGTCTTTTGAGGAGCCAAGGGTGAACCTTAAATTTAAAATTTTCTCAAAGAAATAATCAGAGAGTTTACGCCCTGATTTACTCAACCTGACTTATTTTAACATGCATTATGTATCTTCCACTATCCTATGCTGGACTGAAAAACTTCATCTTGGCTAAAGTAACCTTTGCCCAACAATTGCAGAGTTATTTGCCCTAGGACTTGCCAAGATGCATGAGGTGAAGAACCCTGTCCAACCTGTAGTACATTTCAGGGCTTACCCCCTCTCACTGCACGGAGCAGCTCCCAGGGAGTCACTCTCATTGTGCCTTTCCAGCCAGAATGATGATCTCTTCAACAGCCAGCATCTTTTTCACCTCAGAAACACTTACATGCAGTAATCAAGTTACTGCAACCTTTTGTTTTCCCTTCTCTCAGCTGAACAGCTGGAGGTTTCTAGGTCTGCCCTCCAAAAGCCATTACATCATTTTCGCAGCTCATTTATGCCCTGGCCCCACTTTTAAAATATGACCACAGTCAGACTGTGAGGAACAGAACGATATTTAGCTTCTCAATATCTGTCTCACTGACTTGGTTTAAAGAGGTAAAAATCACCCACTTATTGATCCTCTGTGCTCATGCCTAAGGATCACATTAGCCATTTTGTCAGCATAGCATCAAATTCAGTAGTCAAAAAAATGCTGCAAAAATGCTGTTAGTGTTCCTGTATGACACAGTTTATAGCTAAAAATTTTCACCTATAATATGAATGTCAAAAATATCACATTCCTTTTCCAATATCCCAGCCCAGAATTAACTGGAGATTCAGAAGCTAGGAGATGAAAGTATACACAGGAGGGAGTGAGGGTCTTTCTTTCAGTCACAGCCTTTCAATGTTTTACATACGTCTTTATTTCCATAAGAAGATAAATATTTAATCTTTCAAAATGTTACATCCTGTTATGGTTTCAAGTAGTACTTAGTCTAGTAAGACTACCATACAGACTTGGAAATGGTCAAATCGCTAGAAAGATATTAATCTTGGATATATACACCAGAAAAACTCTGTATTAAAGACAAAGAATAACTTAAGGATTTTAGTCTTTAGTGGAATAAGTTCTTTTCCTGTGCCCAGCTCCCGAAAACTTAAATCAGCCAGAAGGTGGCAGAGGAAAGGTTCATGTGAAAAAGCACTTGACTGCTGAAGGAGCCACTCCGTACAACTATTAATCCCTAAGGAGGACAACAGAGCTTACACTAAGAATGAAATATGTGCAATTGAGGGTGCTGCCCATTTCATTATTGATTACTGAATGACCCAACACTGCAACCTGCTGCAAGGAAGCAATGATTTTCCTCTCCTCCATTGCCTGTTTCCTTAACACTAAAATTCTGAGGTCTCGGATTTTAGCATTGTAGTCAGGCTGCTTTTTCTTAAGGATTTTTGGTTCTTTATTTGGTAAGCACATTAGGTCAAGACTATTTAAATAGTAATTCTTGACTATGAAACATTAGTGAGAAAAAAAACCCACAAAAAACAACACCAACAACAACAACCACCACAAAAAAAATGCACCAAAGCAAACCTTACCACCCATTTAGATATATTTTTACTAGAAATTGTATAATACATTTAGGTATTTTTCACTATTAAAATCAGTATCAGTCTCACCACTGAATTCAAACTCCCACAAGCTGAGAATAACAGAACCCTTTCTTCTTCTGAGAAAGGCACTTTATTATTCAGCAGGTATAGCGAAAGTTAATGTCAGCTTAAGGGTGTTTTTTTGTTCCCTTGTTGCTAAACTCAAGGTAGTTGCAGGAGCGGATGAGCTATGCTCAGAGCACACTTAGCCATTTCTGACTTCTCAGGGAGCTTAAGGCTGCCCAGAGAGTGAGATCTTAGACTGCGGAAACCAAATGTTTAAAATAAGGGCAGAAATATTAGCTTAGGAAACAGCTCAAAGCTTCTTCCTCCTTTTATCCAAAGTTGTCGTTTTCTTTTGATCATAACAGAAATTCTAGACTCATTCACACCATTTAATGCTAATCCTTGCAAGATGGTGGATTTCTTAGCTGTTCTTCTGACTGCATCAGTAAAATTTTCTGTTAAAATACTATTAAGCTTACAGTCTTGAGTTTCTCTAACTCTATTTTCAATTACTTATTCACCTCTGTTTGTACAGTAGGGTTATCCAGATGACTCAAGATGTTTCAAGCATCCTGTTTTAGCACTTCTGAGAAGTCTCACTAGGCATTTGTCCATCTTTGAAATATATTTTTTGGTGTTTTAAATCTGTCTTTTAATGAAGTGTACAGGTGACTGGACTTCATTATGTGTTTAATGAATAGGTACCTTGGAGAAAACAGTAACTTGAAATAATTTGTCAGTACAGTTATTAGAATCCACTTATAAAAATCATTTTATCGCATAATTTTATTGATGTAAGTAATATATGGACAGAATCTTCCCCCAATTCAGTTTTAGACTTGCAACATTTGGTTTTGGTAACAGAAAAAACATACTTTTAAAGTGTTAACTGAAGTGTACTGCATCTTTCTGGCTTTAACAACGACTCTCTGTTTAGAGAAATTACTTCACTGCAAGCGCAGAACACGCATCTCAGCTCTGAAGATTCACTTAAAGTGGGAACTGGTGGGGTTTTGAGCCCAAATCACTGTCAACTCTTATGTCAGATATTGCTGATGTGCTTCAAACATGGACTAAAGTCAGAACAAGAAGATGGTCCATGGTTCCAAAAGGATACAATTTAAGACTCAGCAGCAGAAAACAGAGGGATTAGATATACAGAGAAATACAGGAAGACAATAAAACATTGGTTTGTGTGATATATCAGAGTTAAACGACAAAACAGTGTGGAAAGCAGATGCGAACTAAGTAAAAGAAATACTTGCGTTTATCAAGGATCTGCAGTGTCCAAACTGTATGCAAGTTATGTATGCTCCACTAATTCAAAGGCGACCATGAGGTCACTGGTTTATCATAAATTTGCTTTCACATGACTACAATTTGGCTTTGCATGGTTACTTCTGATTCCTATTCCAAGAACTTAAAAGTTCATAGATTTGCATACTACTACCTGACATTGTGTCGGAGTACTTAAAATACGTTGGAAGAGAAACTGCCAAGCATTCAATGGCTAGATTCCATTTAGTGATCTAATTCAGAAGAACCTTTCTGTTTCCTTGATGTGTGCCTGTGGCCACCTGACATATTTTCAAGCTCGTTTCCAAGCTGTGTTCTCTCTCAATATTTTTCAAAATCTCTAAATCTCCATTTGATGTGGAAAATAATGTCTACATAACCCCTCTGTGCATCCTGTGATATTTTAGTACTGCCCTTGGTAAGAAGTCACCCGGTTTTGTTTTGCAGTGAAGGATAAAGTCAACAAAGTCCAACAGAATACATCATTAAAATGAAATTATATAGCATCAACTAAATAAACTTTTTGTCTCAGTATTTGATTACTCTTTTCAGCTGACAACATAGTTAGTAAGATCACTCCACATTTCTCTATGCAACTGTCAATCATACGCTTCATCCAGTTTTAGATACTATGTTCTTCTAACATTTTGATAAGGCTTAACTTAAGGCTTCTTTATGCTACACTCTGTATCTGACATGTTATTCAATGCATCACTTTTCCTAAAAAAAATAAAATAAAAAAAAAACTACCTTGTTATATTTCTGGCAACAATGAAATAGAATCAAAGAATATTTCAAGTTAGAAGGGACCCATAAGGACCATCGATATAGACATTTCTACACATTTTGAGTCTAAATTTCCAGTCTCCTTTGGCAAGGACCATCATGGATTTCTGCATCTGTAACAGAATGCATTATATTGCTTTAAATATTCTGTATCTCATCCTATAATATTCTAAACATTTTTAAATACTCTTATCTGTTAATAAAATCATACATAATAAAACAGTATCAAACTCTACTTTGGTCTACTCTATCTCTCTATTATAAAGCATTAAATATTAAACAATTTAGATAAAAGAAAGATGGAAAAGAGGTACTCTTCTTATCATAACTTAGCATTAATATTTCATTAAAGTCCAGATGTGACATATTATTAAACAGTGACATTTTTCTTCAGGAGTATTTCTTCTTAATGCTGCATTTTTAAATGACAATACTAAAAATGATTTTATTTTTTTTATGAAACATTTAAATTTTGAAAAAAAAAAGTTACAGGATTCTGTATTTTTATGAACTGTAGAAGACTGAAACACAATCAAAATCATAATCTGGGTACTTGACAGATTCCAAACATTTTATTTTTAAATTATTTATTGGAAATTTAGGCTTGGAGTGAATTACATTCTCTTCTATTTTTCAAGCAGGATATTTTTTTTTCCATAGAGGTGTAAAACTTCAAGTGCAAAACTGCTCAAGAACTAAGGAATGAATGGTCATTTTATCTAGTTATCTGAATGAGAAAAAGGCAGAAAGTCATTCATTCAACTGTTGCTTGATTTTTTTCCAAAATATATGAAAATAAATAATTTCAGTTATCAAGTTTTTACTTCCCTTCAATTGCTGAAAAGTCGCTCCCTGCTTCTCCTAGTTGGAGTTCTTGCAACCAGATTTTGCACAGGCTTTTGATGAGTGTGCAAAGCATTTGTATTGATGGCTTAGCCTTCCGAAGGCATAGCTTTTTTTTTTCGCTTTTTTTTTTTAAATATATAATCTGCAGGCTGTATTTATATCACCATGAGCTCTTTCCATTCTATCCTTGTTAGTACTAAGGTTGTATTTACATTCTGTTGAAATGTTTTTGTCTAGTTAGCTGCATATGCTTCAGCCAGCACAGCTCTAGCACCTAATTGTTGTGTTACGCTCTCAGGTCAGGAACTATTCAAAACATGAGAATTTTATTAAGTTGTAGCTGTAATTTTATCACAAGTAAAGTACATTATAGTTTATATGTATTTTTCTCATCCTAAGGCTGATTCTTAATAACTTTAGCCTGACAGTTAATGCAGCAATTCCTTGCATCACTTTTAGTGTATTGTATAGGAAAGGCCAGCAACCCTTGGAGCCTGTACTATTTTGCTGAGATAAATGCACAGTGAGAGAGAAATAGCTAGTTCACCCATGCATGTAACACACCACACACACACACACACACAGAGAAAGAGAAGAATTGGCGAAACAAGTACACATTTCATATAGCACAACATAGACAAGGAAGAGATTAGTGATGATATGCTTACGATCCCTGGACAGTGTGCATCCTTGTAGTTACACCTCTAATGATCAGGAGCTTTTGCAAAGAACGTGATGACCTATTAGTCTTACTTGGTGGGAACAAATGAGATTTTTAGGACATCTTGTGAAATCAGTAAATGAAGACACAACATAAATAAAAAATATTTCAAGCTTCATGATAGACAATCACAGAATCATCAGCATTTGAAGAGACCTTCAAGATCATCTAGGCCAACCAACCACTCAGCACTATTTGTTTCTGCTACTATTGTCCACTCCCCTAGCTGTAAACTCTTGACTCACACTGTCAGGCACCGACACACACACACACACACATCACACATACATCCTTGGCACATAAAAGCTCACAGACTTCGAATAAGTACAGTAGGCCACTAAAGAAAACAAAAAATCCCCTCAAAGACAGGAAAAGAGACATTGGATAGATTGCAAGAGTAACTGATTCGTGTTATCCCTTCATACGAAGTTCTTCCTAGAAGAAGCACTTGTTAGTAGACAAACAAACTCAAATGGATTAGGTAGTGACATTTTTCATCTTGTTTCCTTTGTTTATTCAAATGGAAAAAAAAAAACCAAACCAATGTTCATGAAGATAAAAGCACAAACATCATTGGGGAAGGGTGCGATTACCATAAGCACTGCAATTTCAGACCAATTACTTTCTGCACAGATAAGGTAGAAAATTAGTTTTAGTTACTTTTGCTCTCTATGGTCACATTATATAAAGCCACAGAAGTTGTTTGCTTACTTATATGCTCATTAATAACAGACATTGATCAGCCTAATTGCAAGTGCACATTTACACATCCCTGCTGAAGCTATTTATCTCTGCTATTTACCTTTCCCATTAAGTTCTTAAGTAACAATTGTTCTCAAAAATATTTTATAAGGGTTCCCATAAAATTATAATATTTAGAAAGAATGCTGCTTGACATCTCCCATTTAATTGTTTTCTGTAGAAGACAGTAATTAAAGATCGATTCCACAAAACTAAAAATGTGTTATAATCCATAAAAATCATGCATCATAATGTGGACTTGTGATGGAATTTACTTTTATATTGCCCAAGAAACATTTTTGTATATAAACATAGGAGAATCTATTACTTTCAAAACTCATCATCACATCATTACATTAGAGTGCTCAGCTTTTGTACAAAATGGAGTTAATCAGCATCCTTAATTCATTGTCAAAGGAGCGAGTTTCTTTTCTTCCCTTTAATCCTATTTCCATGTACATCATGGACAGCAGGGGAACTGTTGCCCTTGTCATTTATGCAAAAATAGACAGAAGTTCACAGGTAAGCTTAACAAAGTCTGTCAGTTTGGTTCACTCCCTCGTTCATTGGACTGGCCTAATCCCATGGACAACTTACACACACAAAATAATTTATTCCTGAGCTCCAATGTGGAATAAACTGAACTGTTCCCTTGAAAGACAGAGATCCATAAGAGACACAGGCAATATGATTATGAACTATGTTACATTACAATGGTGTATCTTAGATGGTCTTTCAGGATTGTTCTTGCACCTTCATGAACCCAAAAATACCCCATAAAAACAGAATATCCCTTTGTTGGCTTGGTGTAAAACCCCAGCCTGTGGGCTGCAAAGCAGCCTTCAGATGAGTTGACTAATACAATTTACTACCAAAAAACCCCACCAAAACGCAAAAACAAACAAACAAAAAAATTTATAACCATGTCAAATGGTAAACCAAAGCCGTCTGTGGAATGGTGGAGACTGCAGGTTTGATAAACATCTTCAGGGAGCTGAGTTGAAATTTTGCTACTAGGAAGAAATCATGAATCATGGTAACAATACAGGAGAATGGGCTGTGAAGTTGGACCTGCCAACTCCTAAAGAAGCATCAAGAAATGCAACTTCAAAGTGAAAAATATGGAATCTCTGTAAAAGAGCTCACAAGATGCCAGTGAGCATTCTGAAGAAGCTACACACGTGCCTGCAATATCTGAAGCTGCACAGCATCACTAACCAGGAGGCAGCAAAAGAGATTTTTGTGTTCCCTGACCCTGGCAATTACATGTTTTGCAGTTTTACTTCAATATTGCTTTCGGTCCATTTACCACTTTAAACATTACCTCACATCTCCTGGAATTCCTGAAATCCAAGACAGAAACACCTTCAAGTCCCCAGAGCAGCTCTCTACCAGTGCAGACTTCTAAACCTGCTGCAGACCACTACTACCTCACATCAATGCTCTTGGGTAGTTTCTGCCACAGTGAGTCCCTGTCTCCAGCGAAGGAGATCATTCCCATGTCTTTGGTGTTCTCTGCTTCTGTAACTGCCTGCAAACAATGGTGTCCCTGTCTACACTGAGGGGGAGACAAGCGGTGTGGAAGGCATGAACAGGGATGGCTCTCTGCAGCAGCACAAGTTACAAGCCAGCTACATCCTCTATAATGGACCATCTGTGGGAACCAGAGATGTCTGAACAGTTTGCTGTAGCTGTGCAAGCCTCAGCGTTTTCCACACCACTGATGAGCTTCCTGGGGATGACACTCTCCTAAAGACTATCATTACACCGAAAACAGAGGCAGTGTATCTGCAGTTTGCAGGGCTTCCCAAATAACTGTCAGAGGCTTATGTGATAAGTTTTAAATTCTAACTCTTTAAGATGAGTATCTAGAGCAGCAGATTATACACGTGTATACCTCCTGGCATTGTCTTGCCCTTTATCAATTATTTTCTTCTCAAAACGCTACAGAATTAAGAGATAGAAAAGGTCAATTAAAGCTGTACAGTCTATCTTCTGCACGTTTGAATAATATTAATGTTATTCTCCAAAGAAAACCTCAAGTAACTCAAATTTCTGAGGATTGCTTTTTATTTTTCTTATTAAAGGGAGAGTTTTAAAAAGTTTCCAAATTTAAGTAATTTATGAGTCCTCATTAATTTAATCATTTTACTGATTGATAATAGAACTCCTGCAGAATTGGGGTTTGCCTTAAATTTTATGAATGATCTTTTAAATTTTCTTCAATCATTTACTTACATTCTTTGCCCATTTCAATTTTTCTTTTCTTGTCTTATTTTATTACTTACTTTCTACAATAATATTAGTTCATTCCTACATTGCATTGTAGCGAACATAAATAAATTACTTCAGACTTTCAAGAAGATCTTCCTAAAGTCCTTTTCCTTGTTCAGGACATCCATTTTATTGAAAATTGAGGTTACCAACTAGATTTGAAGTCACTGACATTAGAAGTGAATGTCTGCTGCTAAACAGAGGCAACAAGTGCTGTTTCAAACACTTTAGGTACCTGAGACATCAGCATGGTAGATATGGCCCAGGGACTGGAAGAGATCTGTACCTGTCTGGAGACCAGTGCAGCTGTAAAGGCATCAGAACTGGCAATGCTCATGTTTGGGCAGCTGGCTCCTGCCCAATACTTCTTCAAATGAAACATCACCAGCTAGGAACCTAACCTACTCATTTCACAGTGGAACAACAACACAATGCAAGTTGCTAAGGTAATACAGTATTAAACACTTAGAAGGATTAAAAAGATATGTGACACCATATTTTGAGTAGGCACTTTGTAATACTGAATATATATCAAGAGAGAACTGCTTTTATCAGGAAGGCAAGAACATATGCTTTAGAAACCTTGGTAATGGCATGGACAAAACAAACACCAGGCTGCACTCCAAACGGAAACTGCACATATAACTCCTAGGTGGCCCATGCAATCTCACAGCTTCTTCCCTGGTGAGTGGTCACTTGCTGAAAGAACAGTTGGGTTAGCACAACTGTAGCCAAAAAGGGACATGTGGATAGGTTCTAATATATTATATCTAGGCTGTCTCAAAACTATTTCTCATCTGTGTATTTGTTGAATAATCAATATTAAAGGTAAAATACATAAGAAATTGTATTATTTCTTACACCATATGATGATTTCAAAGTCAAAAAAACCTGTCAAACAGACAACCTGAAATTGAAGCATCAATTTTTGAGCTACATACAAATTGAACACAGTTGCTCAGTAAGAACAAGTCTACTACTGGTACATAAAACAAAATTCTTTCTCATCCATTCAATTATAGATTGGAAAAAAAACCAGCCTCCCATATCACTTCCTTGTAGAGTGAGCACTAGGAAAACAAAGGAGAGAAGTGAAATTCAATACACTATAATTTTCAGCCTTCTTCATGAGTTGCAATAGTCAATGCCTACACCTACATTCTGTCTATTCACATTCACTTCTTCAAGCCCTGGCTGGAAAGAAGTCAGAACTGGAAATACTGTGTCAGCTCCACACCACTGAAGAAATCCACTACCCATGGAAAATTGGCCACCAGGATTTTTACTTATTTATTTTTTACCATACTTAGAGGTGTTTCATTCCCCAGGAGCAACACAAAGCCACTGGATCACAGCCATCAATTAATCATGCCACAATATACCCAATACTTAAAGCATAAAAATAGTGCATGAAAAAAATTTAATCCTTCTCATCTCTGCCGGTCCCGCAAAAAACCAAGAACCCATAGATCATCAGTCCCTCTTAAGACATTACAAAGAAAAATTAAAAAGGTGAAACCTAGCATTTTTCCTTTCCTGTCAAGTTAACACTGAAACTTTGATACAGTATTTACTTTTTCCTTATTTAATTTCTAGCAAGTTGAGAAGGAAAGATTTGGAATATATATTCAATAAGAATTAATTCCTCAGGAAAACAGCTTATACCAGATGCCTGCGAGCTGTTAGCCACATGTTGCCAGTTCAGCCTTTTGTTGTCATAAGCTGCACACAGTTCCTCCAAGTATCATTTGTTCCTTCTAATATCACCAACTAATCTGATTGAAAGACCAGACAGTAGGTTCCAAATTCCCAGATGAGAACTGCCTGGAGCTGCTAATAATTTTAACACCAGGAAAAAATAAGAAGCTCTCCTTGTGCTAAGAGTGTTTTATTTTCCTTTTAAAAAGGTACCTCAGATCCTCATCTTTCCACATACTCATTCAAACCACTTGCAAACATTCTTTCACATTTTCACAGTCGGCTGCCAAAATATGTAAGACCAACAGCATCAAATTACTTGCCCCTCTTTTTGATTTCCAGACACACTTTTTTTGGCTAGTCTGATGGCTGAGTAAATTGCAAGGTGCTAAAACAATCAGATAAAACAAAACAGACCATTACCTCCTCTTACTGGCATATCCTGCTCTCCTCATGGAATTTTCATATTTGAATAATGATAGAGTTGGCTGTATTCTAGCCATCGCTATTATAAAACCAATGCACTTACAAGAATGGAATTAAATGGAAAAGAGAAATAGAAAATATCTTGAACAAGCATAAACCTTCAACCAAAGAGGAAGCCTGAGCTGAAACAGCACATCCAAAACGAACTTTCTCATGTAACTTTCTCTAAAGTCTTAACATTTTCACTGAAGCATACACACTTCTCAGCTATACAGTATCTAAAATACACTAACAGAAGGTTTTCAATTTTCAAGTTTCTTTACTGATTACTTATTAAAATGAAATCCTAACATAAAAAGTGTATTTTTTTTTCTTCAACAAGCGCTCTTTTTTACCCTTGCTATATTGCTGGACTGGAATATTTGATACTTCTAATCTGTCTCCGTGGAACTAATGTCAAAGTATAGTGCAGCCTAATTTTAAAAAAGAGAAATTATAGAAAATCTCCCTTCCCAAACTTTAGCAGCTGAGCACTGAGGACCATCATGGGAAGGCAAAATGTTAAAGGTTATTCTTCCCTTGCTATCTCTGAAAATGCAACAACATGTAAAATGTGTTATCTTTCCTATTAATGCAAAGTGAAATGCATTTTTGCATGCTGTCTTATATAGATCTGCAAAACAGGAAATGATTGCTTGATGGGGACAATGGCAATCAGAAGAATCAACTATGTTGTTATACAACATGGAAGTTATCTTGTATTTTAGATAGTTGCATTTGTTGGAGTTGAAGGCATATTAATTGACCTGGAGGCCTGTCAGGAATTACATCATACCTAGAGAAATTCAGTAAGATCAAAGATTATTTTCTACAGTACATTTAAATTTCCAGCTACCCTACTTTCATGCTCTTTGTTCAAAGACAAAACTTCACAGACAAATTTGGATCTGCTTCTCCAAATTCTTTCAGTTTATGTTTTTCCACATCCCTCTATATTTCCAAGTGCAGACAGAACCAAAAGGAAATAATAATTGTCATATTTACCCTTAACCCAGAAATTGACAACACCTAACTTTAAAACAGTTCTAATCCTCCACTATTTGCAGCTCCAAGTCTCTCCTTTATTGTTTGCAACCAAATTTACAAATGCTTTTTGTTGTCCTTCAAGGAACATATCATAACTTCCAGTTTGAAGAACGGTCCATCCCCAATTGTAGGAAGTCAGGCAAATGGGGCAGGAGACCCATGCAGATAAACAAGGAGCTCCTGACTAAACTTAAACATAAAAAGGAACTGTGCAAGAGAGGGATGTGGGGTTAGATCATACAGGAGAAATATGTAAGTACTGAGTACAGGAGGATGCGATTAGGAAAGACAAAGGTCACCTAAGGTCAAATCTACTGAGGGACATGAAGGGCAATAAGAAGGGTTCCACAGGCCTAGCAACAGCAAAAGAAGTAGAAGGGGAAAAAAGTAGGCCTGACACTGAATGAGGCAGGGAACCTGGTAACAGTGGACATGGGAAAAGGTACTAATATCACCTTAAACTTCACTGAAATGTGATGGACAATAAAAAGAGTTTTTTCAAATATATTAATGGTAAAAGACAATCTAGAAATAACATCAGCCCATCCAAGGATGAGGATGGTCACCCCACAAACAGTAATAGAGACAAGGCAGCAGTGTTTAATGCTTTCTTTGTCTCTGGCTTCAACACGGACAACAGACCAAGGGGGTCTCAGTGCCCTGAGCTGGAGGAACATGACTGCAAGGATGATCAATTGAACTTGTATAGGATCTGCTGCTCCAACTGCATTCCTACAAATCTATGGGGCCTGATGGGACTCATCAAGAATCATCAAAGAGCTGACTGATGTCATCGCAAAACCTCTCAATGATTTTTGAGTGGTCTTGGGAATCCAGAGAGATCTCTAAAATATTTTTTTCAAAGGGGCAAAAGGATCTAGCATTCTGTTCTGCCACTCAAAATCACATTAATGTATAAAGATCTGAATAACTAGTGGAGTTTTAAGAGTAACTATTTAGAGACTTAAATAGTAACTAACAACCATCAAGTGGTAATGATTTTATATGTTATACAGCTTGATGCCTTTCAATATTTTGCAAATGATCTGGAATTAAGTAAAAACGGATTCATTATTGGATTTGTAAATCCACCAATGTCTGCAGAATATTAAGTAAGGCAGAGAGGGCAATTGTGCAGAGTGATACGAAAATGAATTTAGTAAGTTTAAGCCCATTCTTATAGCACATACCTTAATACAGTCAAATGCATGGTCATGGATATAGAAGTAAGGAATACCCTGCTGATCACCTGACTCAAAGACTATATTCAGGAAAACAGTGACTTCATCCTTTCTGACACCTATATAACCAAGATACACTTTACATCTTTGTGTCCTTGATGAGAACTACAATGAAGATACTGTAATTCTAGTCTATAAAATAATATATAGATTATTATATATATACATAGGAAAAGCAAAAGTGATTTAGACTGAACTAAGAATCACATTAAATTAATTCAGAAGCTCCATCAGTTTAGTTTACCGAAAGAAGATTAAGTAGTGATTTCATTAGGGTGAACAACTATATGAACTAAAACAAACTGTTTAAAAGGCTGTTTAGTGCACAAGAGTAAAAGCAGAACCCATAAGTGATTGCTAACTCTAAATAAATTCAAATAGAATTAAGTCATCATTTTTTAACAACAAGATAAAATATTGAATCATCTCTTACAGATTTGAAATGTAGGTTGCCTACACTTCTGAAAGAGTATAATAAATTATGAGTTGTTAAGCTCTATACATGTAATGATCTAAGGGTTGTGCTACCTTGCCATCTTGAACTAAATGATCTAATGGTCCTTTCTAACACAAAATCAATTACTTGGCGGAAATATCAAAACAGTCACATTTAATTAAAGTGCAATGTCAAAGCTTAGGTTCATTCTGAAGTCACCTGTGCGACATGGGTTAAATCGGAGGAAAAAAAAAAGCAGGCAATCAGTATCCCCATGTTTCAGTAGCCACATTTTAAGGCATATCTGCTGACAGAAGCTGAATACTGACCAGCCATCTATTGTAGTATAAAACTTTTTCTGTATTTATTCTACCTTTCCTGACTGCTCAGTCAGAATTTGCTAATATACATTTTGCAGTTTTACTGATCTGAAGAACATTTATAGACTCTGATTCCAATCAGAATCATGCAATTTTAACAAAGACATTAATGCTATTAACTAGTAATAAAAATCCCATCAATACACTTATTTCAGTTTATATGTTTCTTATTCCAATTTAGCAGGTCTAATTACATTTCAGTGAAAGTACCACGCAATTACTTTTATGCTCTACCTTGTCTCTACTATATGAAAGTGTCTGTGCAGAGGTAGACACTGTTTTACACTGTACTGAGTTCAGCAGCATGCAGATGGCCACAGTCCCTTTCCCCCCGGCATGTAAGAGCTAAGGGCGCACATTAAAGCTCAGCCCCTCATTCTGCAAATGAGTGGGGGCCAGCTGATCACTAAGAGACAAAGAGCAGGGCTGAGAGAACAACGGATTTCTGCTTGAAGAATGAATATAAAAACCTGACCAAGCAAAATGAAAAAGTCATCATGACAGCAGCAGATAGGAACATGTTTGTTTTCTCCTCAATAATATGGGAAAGCAAAGCTAGTTTCATTTTGGGACAAAATAAAATATATCATTTTCTCTAACAAGAAACATTTTATTTTTACCACAAGAGTTGCTAAAGCAGCAAAGCAATGGATCAGAGAGCTAGAGTTAGGCACAAAACCAAGGAGATGACTCTTTTTTCTACAGAAACCCTGGATTTACAAAAGCCAACTCATTACATGCACAAGCCTACTTAATAGCTCTCCACCTGAGGAGATCTGAACTCACTAACCACTCCTTGCAGAATGCCTGCAACGCAAAGTCCTTGGTAATTCTGCTGAGATGCTCTGTAACTTTTTCTGTTTAAGCTATTCTGATCTGAAATATTCATTGGGACAATGAGAGAAAAGCATTCTCTATCTTCTGTTTCTAATGTTCAGAGCTAAGCAGCCTGGCAAAAGCATGTTTCATCTAATGTATGAGATCTAACTGATTGGCTATAGCTTACATGGGTTTCTAAAACTATCCAACAACCATTTCCAAATCCCTTTTGCAAAGGCACTTTGAGGTATTTTTCCTGTATCTTCATTTCCAAATAAAAAAATTAAATAACTCACTACCTAACACTCTGAGATTTCCTGCGATATCACACAGTGGTAAGTCATTGTTCCATTTCATTTTTGGAAAATGACACTTCAAAATAGTTGTAGAGTCTATAAGACTTGTTTCTAACCAGCAGGTCCATCCTTACCCCAACAACACCCTACCCACTACAGCTCATTTCTAATATTTTTGTTGATCAAAATGGCTGGTTGAGTGACCACTAATTCATCTCCTATTGAATGCATAGCAGATAACATCAACTTCTCTGCGGTACATGCTGATATATAAGAAATGCTATCTTTTCCAACACAATATTTCAAATTATTTCCGTTTCTCCACTACTAACTGAATCATTCAGGTCTTTACCATCATAGTACAGCATTGTTTTTATGAATTATGGGTCTCTCCTGAACACCAAAATAGTGAGGTTTTCATTTTGCTCTGCCTATATACATCTGCAGTTGGATTACAGCTTTCTAACTCTGCAGACATGCATATTTTCAGTTCTCTGAGCTAAACAAAAAGATGCTAGCAGACAGCAAACCAAGCTTTGCTTTGTCCATCTTTAGCTGGAATACTGTTGATTAGATCCCGAGTTCCTCTTCAGCTCAAGGAGGGGCTTTACTATCTTCACAACCCTATGGTAGAATAGCTGTACCCACACTTCACTGCAAACAGCCTAATCTCCCAATAGAAACTATTATTAAATTAAACAATGGATTTGATTATGGTGACCTTTTCAGTGACAGCATGTTCAGGGAGCACTTTCTCAGAGGAGTGAAAGAACAGATGGGCAGTCAAGGCAAGCAACTCTGTTCACTTTACTGCATGAGATATTTTCCCCCCCCATGCTCACCAGCAGTACTGAAAATATTCCTCTTTTTACGTAAATACTTATTAAGGATGTATGAATTCAAACACTTTATTGTGTGAGGGATTTTTTTCCACCTTTACTGAGAACAGCAACTGCATCCACTCTATGGATCACTTCCCCAAGCCCTGCAGAGCAACAGGCAAATCACAACCTGCTGCTTGATACAAATTATGAAAGAATTGAGGGAATGTAGCTATTTGTGCAACTTCCTTTCTTTTTCCAGGATGAAACCCTCAAATATTTCTTCAATTTCCCTCATTCTTCCAGCAATTGCCCTCTCCTGTTGAAAAGGGTTTGCCATTATTTTACCATAACAAAGAGGAGAGGCGAGGAGGGGAGGAAGAGGAAGAGGAAGAGGAAGAGGAAGAGGAAGAGGAAGAGGA
>NW_020884888.1:5361138-5378259 GCF_003945725.1 Corapipo altera
GAAGAGGAAGAGGAAGAGGAAGAGGAAGAGGAAGAGGAAGAGGAAGAAGAGGAGAATGGCTCTTCAGCCACATCATATGGGCAAACAAGTTCATATTTTTTTATTTTCTTTTATTTTCTGTCCAAAAATGAAACTCAGCTACTTCATTCTTACATCATCCCCATCTCCTTTTTTCTTCTTTTCAAATGCTTTTTCTCATTTGATAATATTCTTTTTAATTTGAAAAACGAGCATTCCATACTATATTCACAATGATTGTACATGATGAATTCGCAAAGTGGTATAATGAGGTTCTGATTTGTTCTCTGTTCCTTTCACAATAATTCATAATATTCCATCTGATTTTTGACTGCCAGTCAGCACCGCTCTCCTCTTTCCATAAGGCTATCTATTACCATTTAGAATGAGATTTAGGGTTGTAATTGTCAACTCACAACCCATCCAAGAATATGTAAAATTAGGACCATTCTTTCCTTGCCCCTCCCCCCCACCAAGGGCATTATTATCTATTAATCTACATTGAATTTAATCAGCTGTTTTATCATAGCATTCTTGGATTGCTTTGCAGCTCTTTATCATCAGTAGATGGTATCATCAGCAAACTTTGTTGCCTAAGTATTCTTCCTTTTTCTGATCATTTATGAATATGCTAACGAGCATATTGCAGCACAGAATAGTAGACTACGTTGGCAAATTCCTTCCACTGTGACAGATGTTTTACCCATGCCCTCCTTTATCCTAGTTTATAATCCGTTATTAGTTCATATGAGAATCTTCCCTGTTATCCCATGGTCTCTTAAGTCTTAGATTTTCGCAAGAAACCTTGATATATTGTTTTGGGAAATGCATTTACTAAATCCAGAAAACACTGACAGACTTGATTTTTTTTTTTTTTTGTTAAACAGAAGATGAAGGCTTATCACAAGGAGGTGTTTTCTACTTGTCCATATAATACTGATATTCTTCAAAAAAGTTTGTTCTAGCTCATCTAACACTGAATTTACTGGCATGTAGTAATGTTTGAGCTGTTTCATCTCCAAGTTTCTTTAGAGCTCCTGAGTGCATGTCATCTGCGTCTATAGATTTCTTCTTGTCCTTTTGGTCCATTTGCTCAGAGACCTCATCCATCAATAACTAGATTTGAGAAAGATACATCAAGAAATAGATGTGATAAAGATCCTCCAACATTTTCCCTCCTCAAAAAGCTTTATCATTTGAAAAATCTCCCCCAGTTCTTCTTAAATGTACATACATTCAAAAGAATTACAAAAAAGTGTAATTTTTCAGCTATATTTTCTCCTTTTTCATAAGTTAATCACCTCTTGGACTTACAGTTCTCCAGAACACTTACTTTTTGAACACACACAGAAAAATTATTTGTTATTCATGTCCATGCTTTCAATTCTTTCCTGAACACATTTTTTTCTTTTTTTTTTAATCAGGTTCTTTACCCACAGCATCCTCCTTTTGGTATTCAAAGACTTCCCTCCGCAACACATACAGGCAATATGCATTTGCTCCGAGTTATCAATATGTTTTGAGCTTTTAAATAAACTACCATGTAGTCATATATGTATTAAACAAAAAATCTTGTAGAGCAAGACCAACACAACTTGTCCCTAACCTCATTTAATAGTGCAACAGCATACACAATATGTAGTATCTTTACCAAGAGACATTATGAAGTTTCAAGGTACAACTAGTAACATACAGGACAATGATTATGTCATCTCTGAGAACAGTAAATAAGTTGGGGTCAATTCAACCTAATCAATTAGTTCAATAAACAAACGTTTAAAAAAAAAAAAAGAGTGTGTGCCAGATGAGTGACCAAGTCTTCTGGTCACAACTCCAAGAAGGTAAAAGCAATTAGATTTCAACAAAGGATGATGGTTATCCCTGAAGTGTACTAGGGTAAGGATACAAGGTTATGAAACAGTGAGATCTCCATTATCCTTCAGTGGACACCTGGTAAATGTACATGCGATGGGCTCATAAAGGCTCAGAATTCAATTGATGATGTTAGGGTCAACCTGTCTTTTGTAACAGAGGGAAAGAGAGGAGCCTCTCTATGAAACTTTCAGTTGTATGGTACAACAAGAGAAGGTGGAAAACTGCTAGCTGAGCATATTTGCCCACAAAAGAAAAAGACAAGGTGAAATCAAAGGACTAGACTAACTTTTGAAGATGAAACAGAATAGAGAGGGAGGTTTGATGCCCCAGAGAAGAAAAAAAAGCAAAAAATAAGGGTAGCAGGAAGGATGAAAATGTATGCTAGCTCTGAAATAAGACAACAAGAGTATCAGGTATTGGAAACTGAAGGAGAACCAAGGTAGTACACAGAAACACTGAAAAAAAATAGAAGGGACAGAGTTCCAGACAGAAACAAAAATGGCACTCATAAGAAAAGGCTGGAGATTCACAGCATCATGTGGAAAAGCAAGTCTATGTGATCACAGCTCCTCACTAGTTACTGACAGTCTGCTCATGAAAGGGGATCAAAAAATCCAAAATGGAATCATGTCTGTTAGGTGTAAGTGGCAGGTGAACCCAGAACTGGAAAACATCACAAGAAAGCTGAAAAACAATTACAACCCCCCAAAACCAATACTGCTCAATTCCCATCGGAAAAAAAAAAATATCAAGGACTAACTGTTTCAGGGAATACTTGCAAACAAGTAGATATTTGTGTGAACTTTAAGGACATCAAGTGACCAGAGAAGGAGTAAAATTACTAATAAGAGAATAGACTAACCAACACCTAAATGATGAGTGGTGTAAGAAGTCTCTGTAGTATTTGCCTGTTGAGGTACATTTATTGAAGGAAGTCATTTTTCAAGAGGTAAATTTGACTTGAATGCCCGGGAGAATAGCTACCTAGGATCAAAGCTGACACAACAGATAAGAACAGCTTTAAACTGAAAAATTATAGATATCCAAACACAAGTGGAAAGACGAAACATAGGGTAAATAAGAATCCAGACATGGGTTAAAAATACCTGCGCTAGCAGGAAAACATATGGTAAATAAAAAGAATTAAGACTGTGAACAGCAATCAGGTAACAGAAGATGACATGCCTGAGTCTGCTCCACATAAGCAACAGAGTAGGAAACAACTCTGATGTGTAAACAACTCTCAAGAGCTTTCTCAATACAATGGAAGATCTTGAATTACATTTATAGGATGTGAAAATTAATGTTAAGGAGAAAACAGAAGTTTGATAACATAAAATTCAAAACTGGAGTATAGATAGGGAAGAACAAATACCACTCAGGAAAGATAATTCTAAAGATGACAGCACTGGGATATGCAACAAGTTATAAGGCACACTTTTTTTTATAAAAGCCCATGTTTAAAGAGTTTCCGCTGGAATCAAGATGAAAGTTTATAAGATCCATGGTCAGATATAAACTGGGATAATGATCACTGCAACATCATTGGAAAGAGAAATACTATTGGATATTGTGACAATATCTATTGCGACAGGAGGCAAACTTCCTGACAAAGATTACAACTAACTATAGTAACAATAGCTAGTGATATAGGTGCAAGCATGTTACAGCCAACAAACCTGCATAGCAAATAGCCAGAGCTAACAAAAACTTGCATCATTTAAATTTTATTCTGCCATGTAATGAAGACTTAAATAGTTTAACATTGAAAGCTGAGTCAGTATAAATTAAATCAAAGAACTGGAATAATGTTTTCATAACTGAATTATCAATGTCATAAGCATAAACTTCAGGGGCCCCAAATGAAGGAATTCAGAGACTGGAATGTCTTTACGTCAAAGATAGTAGCACATCTAGGAAACTGAATTCCAGACATCTAGAGCAGACTCCAGATCTGATTCAATTAAGAAACATCACGAGTAGGCTACTAGCAACAAGTGAAGAGCAAAAAAAGTGCAGCAAGGATTATGAGGGTCATTTAACCTCAACAACAACATGGAAATTGAATGGAACTTATCAAGTTTTTTCCTAGCACAGTACAGCAAAACAGAGCCAAAAATAAAAAATTAACTGATTAATTAATAAAGGTAGATTTGGTGAGTTTGAACAAAGAACAACAACGGTCTAAACTGGGCCAGAAGCTGAATTAGGACTTTTGCATCTGTTTTCAAACAGACTTTGATGACTAAGTATGAAAATCAGCATGGATAACAAGAGGAATACACAACAGAAACTATCACAAATGAGGTAAAAGTACCAAAAATTCAAATCACTATGTACTCTTAAATGAGAAAGAGTAAAACTTCTTTCCTGTGTTATCAGCAAATATGATAACAAGGAGACTGCAACCTCTCCCCTCGTTTCCTCATCAGAGGACAATATTGTTGACAATGCACAAGAAAAGGTTGGAAAAAGACTCAAGAGCTTGACCTTTGACTTTCAAGGCAGCACAGTTTCTCAGATCCTTGTCTTTGCACTAAGATAGTTCTGGTAACGTTTTTGCCATTCCATAAACTCAAAGAGGAATGGGACATGCCAGCCCATGCTAGCTGTGTCTTTTCACCACCACATGAAAAGTGGGGTGTGAAAATCCTGGGGATCTTGAGAATTCAGCAGCTTTCAGTGTCACCTTTCACTCATGCTTTGATCCATGCATGCTTCAAATCTAAGTCACGTTGCTGAGAAATTAATTTACTACAATCTGCACTATCACTTAGCAGTGATCTTCAGGCAGCTCTTTAAAAGTAGTATGTTTGATTTTTATGTATGATGGGTATGTTACAAATTACTTGCAATGATTTTTTTTTGTTTAGATCTTGATTCTGCCAAGAAGACAAACCAGGCAAAACAGGCACATCAGTCAGTGATAAATATTTATTTGAGTTATATTTTATCCTGAAAGAGAGAATGACCATTTCTGCAGTCAGTTTTCAGAGTGACGTTTTTATCTGTGTCACCAGTTAGAGTAACACAAAAAATACATTTTCTGATCTCACCTGGAGCTGTCACTTCAGCCCTGGATCCAGAAACTAAAAGTGGCCTGCTGCCAAGTGGGAAGTCCTGCATACCTGCCTTGTCCTCAGCCATGCCTACATAAAATTCACCTTGTCCAATTATTATGACAACTGCAATTTGAGTCAGGTCAGGGTCTGATCTCCTCTTTTTTTCCTCCCAGGTTACTATTCCCACAGGTGGCTACACAGATTCAGCTCACAGCACGGCTACATGAAAACTTTTGCCAGCATAGGGGATGGGACAGAACTGTATGCAAGAGAAAGCTGGGGTGTAAGAGACAAGACCACATCTAATATCAGCAGCAGCATGTACTTCAGTCATCTAAGAGTGATTATAGACACTTCTCACTCTAAGATATTCTGTGACACTTTTCACAACCACACCATTAGATTCGTGTCTCAGTAATTACTATATTAATAGCTATTTAATCTTTAGTTCATGCAATCAAAAAAAGGTCCTTATCACCCACAAAGATGCTTTGTACTGCCAAAGACAAAAAAGCAGTTTCAGCATTTCTCTCAAAGCACAAGGAGACATTCAGTAACTGCAGACTACGGTGGGATTGCCGGATTCACATGTAGCCTATTCTCCACTGTTCTGCAGGTAACAGAATCATCTCTGGGAGACCCTCTGACTTGTGTGTGCAACAACAGATGATGACCAACAGAATCAGCTTCAGGTGATGAATCCATTGGCATCAGGACTGAGACACAAAGGTGAGTATGCATGTGCACACATATACATACACATACATCACAAAATAACCCTTATATAGCAGTATGTAACTGCTGTATTTCTACAGTACCTCTGTCTTTTCCCTACATGTGTATTTAAGGAATTATGTTCTCCTCATCAGTAAAACCGTATTAAAAGGATCTTTGTTGCATGCCTATGTGTGTATATACAAAATACATATATATGCTATATATCTATTCAGCATCTCTGCACAGGGTTCTTTACATCACATATATATACACACAATCCCTGTATTTTTGTCCAAAATGTTACCGAAACATCTCATAGTTTAGCAGAGAATAAAAATCTTTTTCAAAGTTTTTAAACCTCCAGGAAAGTATGATTCTGTTATGAAAAAATATCTCCAAACTGCTCATTTTTAATACCACAAAAACAAGACTTATCTAATTTACTTTCCATAGATGTGAGAGACGGAAATGTTAATGGTTAATGACTCAAACAATTCGCTTTTTGCAAAAGCAGCAGAGTGCTTTGCTGAGGTCAGGTTTGCACCCCTCAACCGAAGGGGAGGAGAAGATTTTCTCTGTGTGATGACAAAACCTTTGATTTGCATAGGACAGCAGTGGTGCACACTCACCACTGGAGAATGACCACAACAAACCAACCTTTGTTTAAGCAACAAGCTTTATTTTGAGCCAGACAAGGGAGAAGACCTATAAGAAGCAAATCCTGACAGGCGGGATAATGATTTTTATCATGTCAATGTTCTCCCTTACACTACTGGCTCAGGATTCAAACTGCCCCCCCCCCCCCCCCCAGGGAAGTACCAGGACATTCACACATAGGCCTGAAGGTAATCATCACTTTTGATGAGGAATAACTGGCTCAACTATGCTGAAGTGAGAGGCAGCTGTTATATCTTAGAAGGGATCATAAACAATCAAAGACCCTCAAAGTGGTCCCAGACTCATTTCTGGGGCCTATCAACACAGGACTGCACATTATCTACAGTGTTGCAACACCCAGTGTAAAACTTCCCCCCAGGAGAGGTACCTGGGTATTCACACCTGAACTGAACATATATTGAACCCATTGAATTCTGTGTTTTGGGGCTTCCCCAACCCCTGATGGATCAAGACTGCAACTATCATTTTGACCAACCAGGTCTCATCGCTGGGTTCATGGGTGGTGACAACTTTCCTCTCCACTATCTAATCTTATCCTTTATTTATCTTTCTTTCTTTTCCTTATATACTTTCCTAAGTGATATATTTATACTTTTATATTGCTATATTACTATAGCTCATAATAACCGAAACAGCTATATACCTCCTCTCCATTACAACCAAACTGTGCTAAAATAAACCATATACATATATATATATGTATATATATATGTATGTGTATATATATATATACACACACACCCCCCAGTCATTCAGTGTCGTTTCGCTCTAATCCACCCCAACGGACCTATTAACAAGAACCTCAGTTCTCTTGCCTTCAGGGGTGGGTCATAACAATAGTGGGTAACGCTGCCTAAAAAAAAAAAAAATGACTACTTTAATGACTGCTACATTTTATATGATTTTAACTAAACAGATCAGCAGTTTCAGACTAGAATTAGAATTACTGTATTGCCCTAAGCCTAGTACAGGAGTGAATTTACAGACACTGACATTTTGCCTAGCTTTCAAGGATGCAAGTTAAACAAACAGCCCAAGTAAAGCCTATAACTCAATAACTATTATTTAGACTAGCAACTATTAGAAGCAAACTTATCAAGAGATACCTTATTTAAATCAATGCACATGTAAACTCAGAAAAATAACATGTTGGTGGAAACAGGCTGCATAAAATGGCTCAAGAATTTACTTGAATATCCACATCCCTTTTTGCCCCCACTGTGAGAATTATTTTATTTTGCTTCCCCAGGTAGAAACAGCAAAAGCCTGCGTAAACCCTTGCCATCCCTGCACGCACACCCTCACCTCCTGCAGTCTAAAATCCTCTGGTGTGGCAGCTGTATATCTTTAGAGGCAGGAGAGCAAGCTTCATAGAATTTAATTACAGGTGGGAAACTGGAATAACTTTGTAGGACAGGAAGCTATGTCACTCTCCAGTGACAGAACAGCAGAAGACAAAATGACTTCAAATATCAATACAAATTTCACTTCAGTTGCCAACACAGAGTTCACATGCTACAACGCCACAAGTAATCACCCCATCCCAGGTCTGGCTGTTGATTACAGCAGGTAATTCTGCAGTTACCCTGGGAGGAGGTACCTTGGGCTCAGCCAATTTGGCAGTATCTACCTTATCTTAACTGTCTCTAAACTGTAAGTGCCTCATTCCATGCTGAGATTCCCATTTCTTTCTCACTGGAATGCATTGAATTAGCTACCTCTTGCAGATGGTCATTTTATTGAAGACTGATAACAAAAAACACATTAATGACATCCACCTCCTAGGTGTTATTTGTCCAAACTAACCAAATTTGCCTCTCCACAGAATGGCAATTTGACTTTCCTCTTAATGCTAGAGCATGCAGACAATTATTTCCTGCTACCTGTGCAACTTGTTTCTATTTTGTGCATTATCTTCCCAGTTTTAGAGGGAAGATAATGCACTCTGTGCTTCTCAGAACAGAGTAACCTGATCTTTTCTCTTCCTTTCTGTGCCCTTCTTTCACCTGCAGTAAATGAAGAACAATTTCAAAAAGCTGCTATCTTACTGTTTCTTATTTTTCATGCAGAATGGAAAATTATACATGTCCTTACTACTCAAGTATTTATGGAATATCTGCCCCCCTTTGACGGATTCTACATGGCATCATTCTGCAATTCACTAGCAAAAAGCCCCATGCAGCTGATCATCCTGGTTTGGTAGCTTGTCATAAACTCTCATTATTATAGTGGTCTTTGGTTCCCCCCCACCCCATCACTAAGAAAATCTGAGTGGGCTTAAATGGGAGGTTTTAATATTTGTACTCCTGTTTCCCCCAGCCTGGCACGTGGGCACTTGTCACAGGTGTGGCCCAGCCCCAGGTGCAGAAAGGAGAGAGAGGGGGAGCTTCGCCAGCACAGCCCTTGTGGGAGAGGAGGGGGGAGCCCCGGAGCACACAGAAGAGAAAGACAACTCTAAACCTGGGCAAATGGAGCTCGTAATGGAGCTGTAAGACAATCCTTCTAAGAGAAGGTCACTCTAATTAAACCTATGTCCTGAGGACCTCGCTGCCACCGTCCAAGCTCGCTCGGCCCTGGCAGATGAACCTTAGGATTAAAGGGTGGGTTCAGTTCCACGCACACTGCGTCTCACCTAAAAAATCCATTGCGCAGGCTTGAAGGCCTTACCCACATTTGCAAAGCCCTGTAGCGATATCTTCTACAAATGCAGTCACGTGAGAATCAAAAGACAAAGGCATACACCTGCCTCCAAAGGTGTACCCAAATTAACTCTCGCATGCTGGAACATCAGAACTATGCTCGATTCTGCGGATAGCGGACGTCCTGAGCACCGATCTGCCCTAATTGTCCATGAACTGTCACGTCTCAACATCGACATTGCTGCTCTCAGTGAATTTCACCTTCACAAGGAAGGCAGCCTTAGAGAACATGGTACCGATTACACACTCTTTTGGTCAGGTAAACCCAGAACCAAAAAGCATCTCTCAGGAGTGGGCTTCATGATTAAAAACTCTATTGTTCCTAAACTCGAAAATCTGCCGACAGATCACTCTGACTGCATTATCTCCCTACGCCTTCCACTCCACAACAACCAACACATTGTCCTCTTTAGTATATAAGCCTCAACTCTCCAAGTTGACCCTCCTGAAAAAGATAAATTTTACACCGACCTGCACCGCCTTACCCAAAAGGTGCTTGCAGATGATAAGATTATTATCCTGGGTGATTTCAACACCAGAGCAGGAAAGAATTTTGAAGCCTAGAAAGGAATATTAGGCAAGCATGGTGTTGGAAACTGCAACGATAATGGTCGACTTCTGCTAGAATTCTGTGCAGAGCAACAGCTCACCATCACTAATACTATCTTTCAGCAGAAAAATAGTCTGAAGACAACCTGGATGCATCCCAGATCCAAGCATTGGCACCTCATCGATTATGTCTTGGTGCGACGGAGAGATGTCCACAATGTCCACCACACCCGTGTGCAGAATGCCAAACAGGCCATCAACTGGTGCGCTGTAAACTTAAACTCAATCTTAAATTCAAACCTAAAAGGGGCAGTATCCCAAGGAGGAGACTCCAAGTTAACAATCTCCAATCAGCCACAGTGAGAAACGAATTCCAGGCTAATCTTCAAACTAGGCTCGAAAACCATTCCATGGATTCTACAGATACTTCTCCTAAAACACTTTGGCACCATATTAAAAATAGCATCCTGCAGTCCTCTGAAGAAACCGTAGGGTTCTCCCTCAAGAAGAACAAGGACTGGTTCGATGAAAACAATCAAGAAATCCAGGAATTGTTGAGGAAGAAGAGAACTGCCCACCAAGCACACCTTGCACTGCCATCCTGTTACGCAAAAAAAAAAAGCCTTTCACCTTGCATGCAGCAAGTTCCAACAGAAACTCCGTGACATCCAGAACAAATGGTGGATCAGTCTATCTGAAAAAACTCAATTACGCACAGATACGGGTGATCACAGAGGATTCTACAAAGCCCTGAAAACAGCATATGGGCCTACATACCAAGCCCAAAGTCCTCTACTCAGCACTGATGGTCAAACGCTTCTGACAGATAAAGCCTCCATTCTGAATCGATGGTCTGAACACTTTCAGACTCTTTTCAGCACTAGCCGTGTAGTCCAAGACTCAGCTATTCAGTCCATCACACAACAACCGGTAAAGTATGAATTGGATACTGCCCCCACTTTAGGAGAAACCCTTAAGGCCGTACAGCAGGTGAAAATCGGCAAGGCAGCTGGGGTTGATGGAATTCCACCCAAAGTCTGGAAACATGGGGGCCTTGCACTCCATGCTAAATTTCACGAGTTTGTGGTGTGCTGTTGGGAACTAGGCGAACTACCATCAGACCTTTGTGATGCAGTCATCATCACCTTATATAAGAAGAAAGGAATTAAATCAGACTGTTCAAATTACCATGGTATCACTCTGCTCTCCATTGCTGGCAAAATCCTGACAAGAATACTCTTGAACAGACTAATACCCACTATAGCAGAAGGAATTCTACCTGAAAGTCAGTGCGGTTTCAGAGCCAACAGGAGTACCACAGACATGGTATTTGTTCTCAGACAACTGCAAGAGAAGTGTAGGCAACAGAGCAAAGGTCTCTATGTAACCTTTGTCGACCTCACCAAGGTTTTTGATACTGTGAGTAGAAAAGGTCTATGGCAGATTTTGGAACACTTAGGTTGTCCCCTCAAGTTCCTCAAAATGATCATCTCACTCCATGAGGATCAGCATGGCCAACTCAGATATGGCAACACACTTTCTGAGCCCTTTCTAATAACTAATGGTGTGAAACAGTGCTGCGTTCTCGGTCCAACCCTATTCACAGTCTTTTTCAACATGATGCTCCAAAGGGCCACAGCAGACCTCAATGACCAGGACAGTATCTTTTCAACCTAAGGCAACTGAAGGCCCATACTAAAACCTTAAGCCATCTTGTCCAGGAGCTGCTTTATGCTGATGATGCCACTCTTGTTGCCCACACAGAAGTAGCTCTGCAGCGTTTCACATCCTGCTTCGCAGACACTGCTGAGCTCTTTGGGCTGGAAGTCAGTTTAAAGAAGACAGAAGTTCTCTATCAACTGGCACCTCAGGAAGTCTTCCATCATCCCCATATCACCATTGGCCAATCAGAGCTCAAATCAGTCCAGCAGTTTAATTACCTAGGTAGCCTCATCTCCTCGGATGGTAAGATTGACGGAGAGATAGACAACAGGTTAGCAAAGGCATATAGTGCCTTCGGAAAACTCCATAAAAGAGTTTGGCAAAATAAACACTTGAAGAGAAGTACAAAGATCAGTGTTTACAGAGCCATTGTGCTGTCTACTCTCTTATAGGGATCTGAATCATGGGTCATCTACCGCCACCACCTGCGACTCCTAGAACGCTTCCATCAACGCTGTCTCCGTACAATCCTAAACATCCACTGGTCAGATTATGTGACTAACACGTTTGTTCTAGAACAAGCAGCAGTCACAAGTATTGAGGCCATGTTGCTGAGAACACAGCTGCACTGGGTAGGGCATGTCTCCAGGATGAAGGACTACCATCTCCTTAAGATCTTGCTTTATGGTGAACTTGCCACCAGCTGCCACATGAGAGGAGCCCCGAAGACAAGATACAAGGACTCCCTGAAACAACATCTCAGCCTTGGCCATATTGATCAACATAATTGGTCTACTCTGGCCTCCAATTGGGAGGTCTGAAGACACACTATCTATAACACTGCTGATGCTTTTGAGAAAGCATGCTGGATGACTCTCGAGGAGAAAAGACAACGCAGAAAGAATTGTGCCTTGCAGAATATACCACCTGTGGAGTCTTTCTGCTGTGCCTTTTGCAACCAGACGTGCCTGTCTCGTATCGGCCTTTTTAGCCACCAGTGCACTTGTAACAAATGTGGGTAAAGCCCTTCCCAAATCTAGCCATGATGATGACTCCTGTTTCCCCAGACAAAACTCCCTATTAATTTCTCTTCTATTTCCACTAAATCATTATTTTGAACACGTATTAAGACTTCACATTTTCTTCTGCTTATTCCTTTTATCATGGTCATACAAGAGTTCCATCAGACTGAGCCAACCATCTACACAGTCTTGAATAACCCTGTACCCTCTAGTTCTTGTCCTAGTCCAAGACTGCTATATATGAGATTAGGCTTTCTTTATCATCCTTCAGTTTTATAGAAAACTATCTTATTACTACATTAGTGAAGTAGTAAGTTCAATGGTAACAACACACATTTTCCATTTTTCCTTAGGAGTGCTCTATCCTATGGTCATGAAATTGTCCATTCTGTGACTATAGGCTTATCCCCAGGATATCTGTGTTTGCGTGAACTTTAATTGGAAAACCTAATTCACTCACTCTACTCTTAAATGGCAAGAGTCACTTTTGATCCATTCAGGAGCATTTCTAGTACATATAGCTACATAGGTGGGTAATACTGTATGGCCTCAATGAATCTCAGAAATCTTTAGGTATTGTATCTGACTTGGGATCTAAAGAGACAACACATGCCCCAGACTGTAATTTGAAGAGATTGCCTCCCAAAACTGATGGAGAGAACATATCTCACAGAATGGTTTGGGTTGGAAGAGACCGTAAAGATTACCGAGTTCCAACCCTCCTGCCATAGTCCCATCCAACCCGGTCTTGAACACTTTCAGGGATGAGGGATCCACAGCTTCTCTGAGCAACCTGCCAAATACACAGTGTCTTAAGTCATAGAGATTCCTTATAGTCCTAAAAAGTGAAAATACTCCTTAGACTTACTCAACACTCAGTGACGCATTTTTTTCTGGTTTTATGAAGCTCAGATTTTCTGTATAAGCCATTGATCTTGTAAGCCTTTTTGTTTGTTTC
The DNA here is from genome assembly GCF_003945725.1 of Corapipo altera. Lineage (NCBI taxonomy): Eukaryota > Metazoa > Chordata > Aves > Passeriformes > Pipridae > Corapipo > Corapipo altera. The sequence continues at coordinate 5,374,379 of NW_020884888.1, forward strand.
AAGACCATCCAAGCTCAAGCATGCAAGAATCCGTTTTGAAACCCAAGGAGGCCAACACAGCTGTTTTTAACCATGTCAGGGTCAAGTCACATTCAAATGGATTTCCTCCTCCATGCACAAAAGCAGCTATTTTTAAAAACTGTAAAACTTCACACATCTGGGAACTCTTACAGTACTAGTAATCCCTATATAGTATATGTTGTCATCACTAGCAGGAATTCCCTCCTCCTTGACCACAGACCAAAAGAATACAACTTCTTTTTGAAGTAGCTCCGGTTTATTTGGGCTTAATTTCAGATTTTTTGCCATATCCTTATCACAGATTATTACTAATGTTTCAGTTCCGGATGTTTCTACTATGAAACACAATCATCATACCATGCTACAAATACAGAGACATATGTCACTGTATTCTTTATTATCCTACCTGTTTCAGCTCTTGCTAAACAAACTGCAATGAGTAATCAGGGATAGTGAACATTTACGCTTCTTGATAGATTTTCAATAACCTCCAATAACTCTCTCTTCTCTGAAGGGGTTACTTGGTCAGATGGTTACCAAGCGGTTCAGTGTTCTTCAGAAAACAGCTTATGCTACTCCCATCCGTTACATCTATTTTGGCTTTTTTGTTCCTTTAAAAAATTCTAGCAATGCTCTAGAACAAGAGTTTCTCATTCCCCTTTATGCTTTTTTTCTAGTCCTACTTCTAACAGGTCCACAGTTTCATGCTATGCAGCAACCCTGCCCTTTGTTGAGTATTTGCTGGTTTTGAGGGTTATGTGGCAAAACTGTCAGGGAGTTCTTTCTGTTTCAAGGAATTCTGCTAATTTCATCCCATTAAGAAAGTTTCAAGACAAGACTCAACAAATCCCTCCTCTTCAGTGAGTTCCTACTCATTATATCTAGTTGCCATTATGGTTTCTATCCCTGGAGCCAGGAAACAGTTCACTAAAAAAAACAACTGTGAAAGTTTACTGCTTTCTTGCAATTTGCCTCACCTAGCCCACACCTGCATGAGAAACTTAGATGAATAAAATTTTAGGATGTTTTCCCTGAAACTTATTAAATGTTATTTATCATATAGGAATCCAAGCCAACTATTATTTCAACCCTTTTATTTTTTCTTTCCAGCTTTCTTTGTCAAATTTCAGAGGTCAAATACCCCTGCTCAGTCATCTCACTTTTGGATAAATGCACATTATCAACCACAATCCAGTTGATTTTAATGAGTTGGAAGGATTTACCTTGTGTCAGGAAGCAGTAAGGGCCAGCTGCTCCCCTAAGGGAGGGAAAGCCACAGGCCAAGGATGACTCAGTGCAGGCAGTGCCTGTGCTGACCAAGGCACAGTCCCATATCTGAATGCAGCACACAGATCACACTACTTACTGGTAGTCTGGTAACAGGGCCCTCCAATAGTCACAGAGAAGGCAAAATGATGAACTAGGTCCAGAGATCACACAGGCTCTCCAGCCAGGAACAAAAGGAGAAAGAAATTAGGTTACAACACAAGTCCAAAATCAACCTAGAAAACAAAGACAAAGCAGAAGACAGGCAATAAAGTATATCTAAAGAACACAAGCTACCTATAACCCAGGTCTGAGGTCTCTCTAGGAGTTAGGGGCATACCAGAAGTCCTAAGCTGGAGCTGAAATGGCGCTTCTGGGTCTATGGGCAGGGTTGTGGACAGAGGCCCCATGTGAGGCTGGTTAGAGCAGTTAAAGCCTATTGGTGCTCTCAGAGACCTGGTATTTTGCAGTTTCTATTTATTACCTACATGTTTACTCCTTGGATTTTATTTTTACAATATCTATTTAACAGTTTTCCTCGACTAGAGTCACCATGCCAGTGCACTTCACAGTCAAACCTCTGTTACTGCTCTCTAGCTGGCCAGACCAGAACTAAAATTTTAGGGTTGCTCTTGCAGTTTATTTGCTGCTTCTATTTTATATCCTTCAATTTCTCCAACAACTGAATGACTTTTCATATCTGAAAAGTCATGACTCGTGACTGTCAGCTCTACCCAAATTTATAAGCATGTTTTTTGTGCCCAGATCATTTTCATTTTTGTTTCGTTTTCCACCTAAAGACCAAAACATGAATTTGGGGCGTTTCCCTTAATTTTTCATTACTACAAAAACATCAGCAATAGTACTTGGACATGCTTTTCTTGGGCCTCTTTCAGAAGGGCACCTCACAGACTTTTACAAGATCTGGGTAGCCCAGTACCTTTCAAAGGCTGTGATCTGCTCGGCTGGACAAGCTATTTGATAGGAAAACACCTAATTCCTCCAGCTCCAGTCTTTACATTCACTTATTCTGACTTTTTTTCAAAATGGGATATTTAGACAAATGAACTACAATGGTTTTTCTCAATCTTTTACTAACTGAGCTTTTTCTGAACTTTTCATGGCCTGCAAACCCAGTAAGACGGATATTACAGGTGTCTTTTGTAACCTGGGCAAAGCACTTGCCCAGTCTCACATCGTAAGAACTAGTTTCTTCTAAGGCCTGTAGCTCCTTCATTTGCTTAGTGGTGTGACTTGATTGCTCTCTAAGTTCAAACTGAAGCTCTCTTCTGGTTAATGGCACTACATTTGCCATTTGCTATCACGATTTGCACCAGCTTGCTCCCGGCAGAAATAGAGATCATCAGTTTGCTCCTTGGAAACTGAATCTGTTTCAAGCACCTGCAGAGGAACTTTTCACTAAGAAGCTGAAACAATTTCTTTGTTTAATTAGGAATAAATATGTAAAGTAAAATGGCATGAATTAAAATCTTTTCTCGCAGGTGTCTCTTACAGACTTTTGCTGCAAATATTTATGCAAAACTAGTGCTCCCTTTCTAGTTTATGGCAATTGCCCAACTTCTCTTTCACCTCTTTTTCTTTGCCTCACTCTCAGACAATTCAGCAAGCCAGGTATCTTGGCCAACTTTTTCTTGGCCTTTGAGTTGCACTTAAATCTCAGGTTTAGGGGTGCCATTGCATAAGAATAAGCCATTGATATGTCTCCTACATTCACGTTTGGAAACAAAAATGTCAGTAAAGCTCCATCTGATGCACTACAATCATTTAGTAGCAAATAAAGACAGCAATCATCTAACTTACGTTACACTGTTGTAAATCTATTCATAAGGCCCAGACTAACATTTTAATACTTCCATAACTGATGTTCATAGTATGAAAACACAGAACCACAGAGTGGCTTGCATTGGAAGTGACCTTAAAGAGCATCTAGTTCCAATTCCCCTACCATAGGGGCTGGATCACCTTCCACTAAACAAGGCTGCTCAAAGCGTCATCTGACCTGGCCACGAAGACTCCCAAGCATAGGGCATCCACATCTTCTTTGGACAACTTGTTCCACTGCCTCACCACCCTTACAGTAAAGAATTTCTTCCTAATATCTAATGTAAAACTCTTCCTCCGTGTCCCATCACTATTTCACTGTGTAAGAAGTCACCCTCCCTCTTTTATTTAAGCCCCGTTTAGTGGTGTGTATTACACTTCAAGGTGAAAAACTCAGCCGTGTTTGAAACTCCTGAATGTCAGGCAAATCGTGCCTTTATAACGCTGATTTTCAAAGGTGCCCGAGAACCTTCCTGTCTCCTCCCTCCCCACACAAGCCTCGAGGACAAGTCCACTAAAAAAAAAATAAAAAAAATATCCCAGTTACCTTCTCAGGGCTACAAAACCGCCATTAGTGCTGCCTGGCGGGCGGCGTTGAAAGCCCAAGATTTTTACTCGTGGATTTATTCACGGCGGGCGGGTGGGCTCCAGGGTCAGCGCAAGCTTCCCTCGCTCCCCTCTCCGCTTACCCCGGGCACTGCCGCGGACAGGCGGCGCCGGCGGGAGCCGCTCCCGGCCCCGCTCCCGGCCCC
>NW_020884888.1:5378359-5532973 GCF_003945725.1 Corapipo altera
CCCGGCCCCGCTCCCGGCCCCGCTCCCGGCCCCGCTCCCGGCCCCGCTCCCGGCCCCGCTCCCGGCCCCGCTCCCGGCCCCGCTCCCGGCCCCGCGGCGGCCAGCGGAGGGCGCCCGCCCCGCTTCCCGCTCGCCAGCCGAGACCGGGACCCGCGGGCGGCGGCGTGGGCGGTGGGTGCGTGGCTATGTAGGTGTGTGGACATCCTCTATCCGGCCCCCCGGCCGCGACCACGGCCTCCGCCTCGTCCCGCCGGCCCCGCCGGGGGGAGAAAGGGCCGAAGGAAGTGCCATGTCACCTCCCCGGGGCGCTGGGGAGAGGGGCTCGGAGCCCGGCTGCCTGGGGCTTCCCGAGAGGCAACGAGCCGCTGGCCTCACCCCGGCTGCTCGGAAAGAGGCGAGCATCGTCCGCGGCGTCGGGATAACGCTTTTCCCCCCACACACACCTTTTTTTTTTTTTAATAACCAAAAATACCCCATCCACTTTATTTGGTAATTTAACGGCATATGATTTAAATCAATATAAAATTCAAATACTTTTGTGCCACCTGTTGGATTTTGCTACTAATTACATGTAGCTGGAAGCACACTGCCATGTGCAGCCTGGGAAGTGTTGCCTTTACGAAAATACTACTTTGTTTGCTGTTTAAAAATATTTTCTCTCTGGGCAGGCAGATAGAGCTGGTTTTTTCCTCATAAAAATCTAACCTATAAATTATAGACTACATTCAATGGAGGCTCAGTGTAATGCGGGACTGGAGTCAGAGTTCCTGTGATAATGCAGTAATAATTATTTGAGAAGGTTATTAATAGAGGAACTCCAGCCTGAAGGCCTCAGAGGCAGAAATGGCTGATTCTAGGCACACAAAGCCATAAATGCACCTGACAGTATCTGTGGTTCAGAAAAGGGAGGAGTACTGCAGGCCTGTGCTTTCTTTACGCCTGTGAATACACAAACAAATACCAGCACTACTGCTCAGACTATCAATCATGGGCAGTCATACAACACAAAGCATGCCAAGTGTTATACAGCTGAGACTCTCTCAAAAAATAATTTTGTCTGATCCTTCTTCAATAGCTGTCAAGTCACAATGTCACAACACATTTTATTGTGTAAGAATAACATGATTTTATTTCACATTGCGGTGGCCAGATTTGTTTATTTTCAAGTAATATTTCTTAGAATGACCAGGTATAAATGAACTGCAAATCAAACCACATTCCTGTAAGAATCTGAAAATTAACCAATGATTTTATCTGGATTTCACTAGAACAGGAGATTTTTGACCTGTGGGTTATCAGCTACTTTACTACTTATTCCTTATCTGTATGTAATCACACCACAGATACCTTACTGTTCTTTGAAATCAGGAGGTGTAGAAGCAAGTAGAGAAATGCAGGTGCCTGGAGAATGAGTGGCCGCTCTTTCTCCATCCCAACTGTAGCTGCTAAACTGAATGTGGAAGGTCTCCATGATGACACTTTCATACACTGACAGCTGAAGGGCCCATTGCTGCTTCTCATGAAATAGAGGGTTACAGCTATCTCTTCATCGGATGGGAAAGTACACTGGAACCAAGAAATGTTCTTCTATGGCAACACCAGAAATAAGTAAAGCTCCAAAATTGCTTTAATTTGCTTCCATTTCCATTTTCTTATTTTATTTTCCCATTTTTAAGCAGAACGTACGCAGGACTAGTAATGTATAACATTGGGGGTTGGTATTGTTTTCTATTTTGCATACAAACACAGACATCTTTTTTGTTATGTATGTTTCCATTGTGTGTTCTACTTCTCTGTTAAAATGCATAAGTTTAGAAAGGTAGGAAGTACATTTTATGAAAATATACACAATTTCTAAACTGTTTGTGCTTTTTAACTCAAACCTGGCAAAGACTAAAGTACAAAATTAAACTACAGACTTAATAAACTGTATCAGTCAAATAGTATATACAATACAGTATTTCAGTGGTGACATCTGTCAGTCTGATTCACAGAAGGCTTTAGTGAAAAATTTTGCTGAGACTTCTATTAGCAAACAGTATCTTTAAACTGACTCAATTGACCACAATTTTATTGACTTTGGATTTTGCGATCGTCCTGCTTCAAAATCTTCTCTGGTTTTATGAAAACAATTTTCCGCAGTTTGAACAGTCATAAATGCCCACAAAATGTACAAGGTGACAGAAAAACACACCAAGTAAAATTAAAGTGTTTACACACCAGTACTTAGCTCTTGGCAAGTGCTTAAGTGACTTCACATGATGCAAATCAGTGCACATTACATATTACACATTGTCTTTTTAGACCACTCTTGTAGGCAACATGAGCACGTCCTGGGGCCCCGACATGCTGGCTGGTTTTTTGTTCAATTTCTACAGATTCATAAATAGCATCTGAGGCTTTAGTTCCTAATGTGGTAAAAAAAATATGATGGCTTGGACTAAACCGAAACCCAGTTATTTAAAAAATGCACAACTGAGTTCTCCGTTTTCATTCCCATCAACTTCCCTCTCATGTGGATTGTATTAATTATTTCTTATCAATTTATTTCTACATGTTAAAATAAGCCAAGAAGTGGGGAATAGAGACTTAAACCATTAGAGATCTTCCCTACAAGAGAAAAAAAAGGCATTTAAAAGAAGCAGTTGCAGTTTCCATTTAGCTAGTACTTTTAAAGCCAATTGTAAATAAGTTGATGAAATCTTTTGTGCAGTGGAATTTAAGATTTAAGGACTCTTTTTTAGAATGGAGGAGTCAGTAAAAGTTTAGTCACTGTAAGCCAAAATCCAAAGAGAAGTATGTTAATTAAGGAGGAAATAGTGATTTTCTAATCCCCTTTCTTAAAAAAACCTGGGTAAACTTCTTTGATACAAACAAGGTTAGGAGCAAAAATTTGGCTTGGTATTGATAGCAGTCTTTTCTTGATAAAAAAACTATAAAAGAACCAAAAGTGGCACCCCACAGTAATGTTAGAGACCTGCAGAATTCATGATACATATGTCTCAGCTGCATGACGTCACAAGGAATGAAAATGCAAACATTCACTCGGAGAGAGGAGGGCTGGGAGGAAGGATAGGAGGGAGAAAGGGAGTGAGGGAAAGAGACCTTTACTCTCTGGCTGATCCCTTTGCAATTTGAACTGCAGAACAAGGTAGCCCTTTCCAGTGACAGACATGCCTGAAGACAAGCCCAGAGAAGGAAACCCTGCACAGAAAGAGGAGGAAGGGAGGAAAGAAGAAGGAAGATTAACTGGTTTTTCTTCAACCAGGAAAACTCTATGGATTAATCTAGGAAGTCGTCTTAGTTAGGAAGTGCCCTTAGCCTCTTCTTACTGGCAAAGAGCTTAACACTACCTAGGTTGTGACTTTCATCAAAAGACATCCTTTTCAATTCTTCGATGATTTTCATTGTGGTGCTATGATTTCTCAGCTCATAACATAAAGTTTTAATGCCTTTATTTTACAGGTCACTCAGAAGGGAGTCAAGTTCCTTTTTTCCATTTCTCTGCATTGCAAAAGCCCTGTTTTTCTCTTCTCCTTTTCCGTATATTCCATCGATTATTCCAGGAACACTAGTTTTGTTAACTGATGTGCATGACAGCTTGTTCAATCTATACCCTTCCTTAATTCTAAAGTAGACATAAAAAACAGGCTAATTATGAGGCAGAGGACTTGCAAACATAAAAATCTAATATTTATTTCTTGGAATAGCAAGAGTTACAACTACAATTCAGGCTTCATTTTGCCTGGAAAACAAAGGTTCTGCAATGACTCCAAACAGGCTATAAAATATTTTCTGCAGATGTGGAAATACACTAGTGTGGGCAGAGTTTGGAGAAATATACACAGACCATGTGGAAATGTATGATATATAGTTTTCCTGGTTTATAAGGTATACGTTTTAGGTGACAGTCTCTGTGTTTCAATAACTGTGGGAGGAAACCTAGCTTTAAAAAGTACATCCATCTTCCTAGACAAAAGAAAAGATCAGCTTCCCAGAAATTTTTGTCATGGAGTCAGTTCTTACACAACGACATGTAATGCTAAATAAATCATTTTTTGAGTTACAAATTGTGAATCCATCACCCTGGATGAATGTTATTTATCTGGGGGGAGGTGTGGCAGTGGGGTGGGGGAAAGGATGACCTAAGAATAATTATCTACAATATTCAAAAGAGAGTCTGAGTTGTCACTCCCCTTTTGGAGTGCCAGCACGAAAGTTGTTGACAGCTTTTAAAATCTCTTCTTTGATTTTCAAGTAATGTGTGTATGGTTAAAAGCCAGCTAGAGAACAGTGGTGTGATTTGGTGATACAAGGCAAATGGCACAATTTAAAGTGTCACTAAAAATCTATTCTCTTTGCTTAGATAAGGCCTTCCTTTCTTTTAGTTGTGCTTGGATGTCCTATTCAACATAGCTACCAAACTGAGATTAACAAGAATTAATGTGCGAAAATAATGCCCTCACTTTGCATTTGGTAACACAGTTTCTTCAAGGTAAGGGATTTTTCAACTGTTTAAAAAGTGCAATGACTGACTATACATTCAAGTAAAAGGAGTTGTTCTCTCTAGCCAAAAAATATGACCCCATTCCCCCATCACTACCCTAAGTACCTGTAAGCCGAAGGTTGTATTCTTCCCTCCAGTTCACTCTAGCAGAATTTATCTACAAGTGTCAGCAGGAAACAATCAATTTATCTGACAAATCATAAAACAATATTTTATGTTGTAAAGAAACTTTGGACTCTGCCAATGTGCCAGTCAATAGGTAAGTACGATGAATCATCAAACAAATATTTCAGGGCATGGGCAAAAAATAAATCTAGGTTCAACCCACATGCCAATCAATCAGAGATTGCCTGAAGAATCATGGAACACATATGGAGACAAGTAAAAAATTTCTGGGCTCTACCAGGATGCTGGGCCAATCAATCATGGTGCAGCTGATGAATCATGAAACACACTCTACAGCATGTCACAACACATACATGGTTGGCACAGTTCTCATCACCCGAGTTTGTCTTGCAGTTAAATTGACTGAAGGTGAGTTATAGTTCTGTTGTTTCCTCCACCTACTGACCTCTGCAACCAGCGACTCTTAAATCCTTTTACCTTGCACTTCATTAAAAGTGGAGATTCAAGACAAAGATTCAACACGAGAGCAAACATAGTTCCGATTTCAGACGAGTTGTTAACATGCTGCTGAAAACTCTTGAACATGTATTTTGACAACGGAACAAACACCTACAAGAGTGTTATTCTCTTCAAATTTTGCCGTATTGTTTACATGGAAATTTCATATAAAACATAATAAATATGTAATATATTACAAAATATTATTTTTAAAAAAGATAAAGTAAATCTGGAATTTTTAGTCACTGTCCTATTGGCAATGTTTTTACCTAAGGAGTTCCCAGCTTTACTGCCATTCATTACACCAGGGGAAGGTGGAGGGCACCGTAGGACTGTTATTTTTTTTGTTCTCCTGTCTCAGCCAAAAATGTTCAGCTTAAAATATTTCTCCAATAGAGCAGCTCAACTTTTTACAACTTACATCAAAGTCATCTGGGTGAAGTTAATATTGTTTGCCAGTCTATTCTCCTTTGTCTTGTGATTAGCCTCCATTACAAATATTCTAATAGTATGCTGCAAAGCATTTTCCCTGATTACACAAATACTCATATTGTGTGGCATTTTTCTACTTTAGATTTTTTGAGTTTAAAAATGTATATTTGAAAAAGCAACTTTTTTTCCAAATCGTAACTCTTGCATAGTTTGAGTACTCATTGTACCCCTCTAGCTAATATTATTTCAGAGTGCATTTTTCTAGACCAAAGCAGAACTTACTACAGCAGTAGGAATGACATTTGCATAAATAACAGTAGCAGTCACTTTTTCAAAAAAATTAGGAGCAAAGAAAAAGCCTGTACTCACACATTTTTCCATAGTTAACAAGGCCATATGATGAAACAATGAAGGGTTCTTGCAGGTACTCCATCAGTAGGTGTTCCATTTCTATATTAAAAGGTCACTTTACTGAAAGAGCAACTGGGATCCTGATTCCCCACGAGTGTGCTATCCAGTTCTTTATGGACCCTTTAACATCATCATCATTTCAGTAAACAGATTTGTCAAACTTTCCTAATGACTCTTCAGCATCAATGCAGCACAGCAAAGAGAATCATACTGTACAAATGTCTTAATACAGCATTCAGAAACATCTGAAGCTGTGGGAAATTTAAATAAAACGTCTTGTTCTGCCACATGTAACATTATAATCAACTGGTTCGAAAGAAGTCTGGTTCCCTACGCCAGCAGAGAGATAAACCATTACTGATTTCATAGGAGTAGGTAAAGAAAAAAGAATGTTTTGAATTAAAACTGAATTATCAATATCAACTAAGGAAAAATTTGATTTGACATTTTATGTAACTTCTGTTACTTCTTAGTATCCGTTAATAATTTATTTTCCTTTTTTTCTGATCGTTCTTAGCATCTCTATTCTTATTCAGAAACTAAAAATCATGGTGGCAGCAGGGCAACAAACAGTTTAAGTTGCAAAATGAAACTGTTTACTAAAGATTGCACCGTAAGTTGGTAAGTACAGTCAGTTTCCTTTGATGTCAAGGTGATGGTAAGCATGTTACAAGACTACATCTATGAATAATATAATACCATTGGAGGAAATGCCAGGAAAGCATCATAAGTTCTGAAAAAAATATGCATGTGTATATATTTATTTTCACATATATTCTGAACACCAGTGTATTTATGTCAGACAATTTGTTAAGGAATCAAAAGATGGCTGATATCTTTCATCATTCTTTACAGTAAGTAACTCTTGTCACCATTAAGGGCTCCCAGAAACTTATCCCATCTCAAGTTAAAAATAATGTGAATAAATAAAGTGAATAAAAAATGATGGAGAACCTACATTAAAAATACTACTTTTGAATCTTCAGTTTTAATAAAATTTCACTTTTCACTCTTTGGTAAACTGCATTAAAAAAATACACTCCTCCCATCCTCTGGTGAGAATATCAGCCATATGATTAGATAATATGAATCACTGGGGTTATGTCCATTAACATTATCAAAGAATACAACCCTTTACATTCGTTGTTTTAAAGAACAATTACTTTTCCTACTGTGGTCAGTAAATGTCCATCTCTTTATTTCAAGGTGAGTTGTGCCACATTGTCAGCCTTGTTTAATTATGCTTCACTGAATTAGGCTGAAGAGGATGCAAAAAAAATGACTGTATAATATTTATGAAATAAAGACCTAGTCCAGTTCTCTCCAGGATAAAAATATACTTTAAAGACATCTGCCAACTCAGAAATACATCGATTTGCCAGCCAGTGCTTGTTACAGCCAGCAATGAGAAATGAACAACAAAACTTGGAAAAGTGAATCCTTCCCAAAACCAAATTTTGCAAGGCTTATTGTATACAGATGCTGTTTTATTCCAGCAAATGTGTGCCAGATATGCACAGCTGTCTTTCTGTCACTTTTGATCCACCTCAGTATGTCTTCCCTGCTAGTTCTATCTGTACTTTGTTGAAGGTGTTAGAAGGGAAAAAGTTCATTTCTCATTTCAAAACTTTCACTTCTCTATAGTGTCCATCTCCCTCATATTTCTGTGGGACTTTTATGTCCCTATGGTATGGAAGCCACATATGGATGAGAAGGTGTTCAAACACCAATTGCATATGAAAGCTCATATCTGAGCTGCCAATGACATTAAATAAAAGCCTAAAACAACAACAAGGTGGAGATGCTTGTCCCTCCTCTAAAAAAGCCAAACACTAATACTTTTCACTCTAACTACCTGAAGCTTATGATTTAAAGGCTTGTTTTCTCTGCTGATAGCCCCAAGCTGTGCCCAGTTTCTCTACAGACAAAAGGATGTGAGAGATGGTGACAAGCACACACCCCTTTTATGATTCAGAGAAACAGTGCTCTTCTTGTTCCCTAGGCACCAGCCAGTTGAAACCTGAGCCACGGTTTTACAGCTTAGCACTTACCAGCTGGCTCTCACGTGAAAGGCTGTTAAAATATGTACATATGTACACGCACACACATGCACAGAGTAAGATATTTTTGATTCTGATGATAGTTACAGAAATATAGAAAAAATGAGCTTTAAATCATGTTTCTTGTTGCAACTGAGGCTCTTTGTATCTTCTCCTATGCACCTTGGACAGGGGGAACAGATTGTGCCTCTCCTCTTTTCATCAATCTTTTATGTATTTGAAGGCTAATGTCATATCCCCCTTCAGATGTTTCTTCCTTAGGATAAATTACTCCAGGTTGTTCAACTTCTCCTTATAGCTGATATTTCCAAGTAGCCCAGGCTGGATATTTTCCTCTTGCTATTACTTGGAGCATGTTGATGGAACAGAAGGTTTACTTACATATCTTGGCATGGCATTTCTATGTTTTATCATCTCGGTGAGGTGTTTGATTTTCTTTGCGAGAACCTGGCATTGCTTCCTAACCATTTCACCTTATTTTCTGCTCCCCAGCCAGTCCAGTTCAACACTGGGTAGAGTGGATGAATTCTTTAAGTACCTCAGTTGAAGGAGGGGAGTCTGATACACTGGGTTTTCTCTGCTTTGTGGATTTATTTGGGCAAAAGAATGCAATAGAGTTCCTCTAACTTTGTAGATATTTGTATCTGAACTAGTCATCTAGTAGCCCTTTGTAGGTAATGGCAATAAAAGGAAACAGGCAATTCTGTGGGACAATTAATCTTGCTCTGCTATACACATCTCAAGTAGGTCAAATGAATCACCCACTATCTGATTCAAAAGTCAGGAATGTGAACAAGGAAAACTGGGAAACAAAGGAGAACAGGTTTATCAGAACAGATAAAGAAAATAATAATAAGAAAAAAGTGTTAAGGAAAAGATGAGGGAAGAAAGTGGATACAAATTGTGAAGGCTTCACTGGTCTTTTAGAAATAGTTGCTAAGATCAAGCAAACGGTGGGTGTATATAAGTACTGAGTGGAGAAAATACAAAGTGAAAATAAGCTACAAAATATGTAATAACAGACTGAGAACTTCTCAACTAAGCAGCTTCACTACTCACATGGAGAATTCTCAACAGCAGTTGAGAAGTAGTACTTTCTGTTAAGGAATATATCATACCTATGGAAGAGGAAGTTGGTCATGGAAGATGCAGTAAAAAGCAGTAAAGAATGGATGCATGTAGGAGGCAAAATTTTCATTTTTCTGGGTTAAATACTGATGTGTGAGAAAGAGTCAAAGATAGAGATTGGAGGAGAAAGTGGAATGAGTCAGCTGGAAAGGTATCAGAAAAAAAGGAAAAGAAAAGCAAAGAGGAAGAGGAGGAGAGATGTGGAGGTGGACAGGCAAACACAAAGCCATGGGCTGAACTGTATGTTAAAGAAAAGCCAGTCAAATAAGATTGGATTATTTTTATCTACCTTCAGGAAAAAAACATACTGGAGAAGCATTATACATAATTACACTGAAAATATGTTTTTGCAAGTCACTTTTATTCTTTATGTGAAAAAAAAACAAGAACTAAATGTATTACTGGAACACTTTTGTACTTATTCATCTTGAAATGTCACAGAACAGCAATTTACATTATGATATATTTTTTGCAAGATATCTTAAGCAGATATTTTAAGTGTTTCTTACTCACACTAGTCCTTAAGTAGATTAAAACAGGAGAAAAATATATGAAACCATTGTAAAAATTGTTTCAAGTTCTATGTTTTCATTACTTTAAACACCTTACCTGGAGGTTTGGGTTTTTTTATTCATCTCATGCACACAAGAAATTGGCCCAAGAAAAGAAACATTCCTGGATAATGGGAAGCAACATGTGTGTGTTTCTAAAAACAGAGAAACTCTTTGAACAACTTCCAAAAAATCCAAGTGTATGCACACATTCTTCCAGCTAAAAGGAGAGCTAACACTCACTATCTTCTTACACATCGCTTTATTTTATCTTATGTATTTTTACAACTACTGCTTATATGCTGCAATTGATCCATTAAGAATAGTTTGGGCTGGGTGCTCTTCATCCCTGCCCCCATCTTTGGTGGATTTTAAGGAGGAATTGTGTCTTGGGGGAGAGGGAAGAAATTTTTTTGGAGTAATTCTGTCAGATGGGAAAAAGCCACCAATTATATATACCACCTCCCACCCTGCCTTATGGTTCAGCCCATGAAGGTGGAAAGGAACAAGGATGAGAGCAGTACTTTCCACTCTGCTCCTCACTCTTGGTATTGCTCACATTTCAAGAAGGTGGAAGGAATTGCTTAAAGAACAAGGAGACAAGAATTACAAAAAGAAAAAAAATAGAAAAAGGAAAAAAAAAAGAGCTAGAAAGCAACTACTGCTGTGCTTTCTCCTTTGGTTCTGCAGTCATTTCACACTCAAAGTCTCACAGTCAGTGAACATGAATGACTCTTGGAAACATAATTAATGCCAGGTGTTACCTTCTGACAGTAAGTTGTACATCGTTTCTCATATCAAGTGATTTAATTTATCCTCATATTAAGTGACAAAATGTAACATTGGGGCACAGTTTAAGGAAAGTAATTTTGTGGCATCTGAAGTAACTACTTCTCAGAACCAAGCTCAGAAATATCCAAAGCAAGGGGAGTTCCTTCATCCTAAATAAAGTACAAAATGGAACAAGAACCAAATTCACAAGTTCTACTAAGAATGGACAGTAAGGGGCCAGATGATGGCACCTATGCTCACATGGCACCAAAACTTAATCTCGTGGTCAAAATCAGTGTCTCACCACAGGATATTTAGGATGCTAATATTCCTTATGAACATAAAGAATCAAGAAGGTAGCGAAACATTATTAGGAAACTAAATTTATTTATGGGACAGAGAGCTTTAGCAACACTGCAGAGTGTGCTTTTCTCTTCATGCCAATTATTATTTCAGTCAGAAGTGTCTTACAAATGAGAAAGGCAGACAAAGACCTGAAATGGCTCACTTTCACTTCCTTATTTTTACTTCCTCGTTTTAGCCACATTTTTAAAGCTTCAAGATTGGCAATGCATAAAAAATGATGCTAATGGAAAAAAAACATTGTACATATCATGTACATTGACAGTCATGGTTGACAATTAGAGAGGTACTGAGGAAAGGTGAGAAGGAATTTGGAGGGTGAATGAGCATCATTTCACAAACAAAGTCAGTGATGTCAAAGAGGTCAACCATATGGTTTTGTTTATTGTAGGGCAAGAGTCTTAATTTTTTATTTAAAAGACACATGTAATTGCACAGAAAGTGTCAGAATACAGAATTAAATATCACTTGTACTATGTGTGAAACCAGTCTGTCTTTGGAAACTGCAGTAGATCTGCAAGATATAAAGAAAATCCCTTTTTTTGTCTTCAATGGCACTTGACACTAATCTGGTATATAGAAATAGACCTAAGCCTACAAAGTCATCCATCTTATTAGCTGAGTTCTGTATGGTGAGTTGCTCCGCATTTTGATTTTCAGAAACACCCACGTCTATTTCTCCTCTAAGTGGAGGATGAGAGAACAAATGGGCCATGCGTCATTGGAGGGGTCAATTTGATTGTGTTCTAATGTTCTGAAATAAATCACCTTATAAAGCAGAGGCTCCTCACAGAGAACTTTCTGTCAGCTTTTCTAGTTAGAAGAGGTTCTAACAGACACTTCAGGCTTTCAGATGGTCTCATTAAGAGAAAAATCAGTCTCTGATGATATTCAGTCACAATCTAATTTACTATTTTGTTTGTTTATTACAAATTGTTAATATTATTTTTCTTTAATTTACTTGAATGAACTCAGAAATATAATTCAAGGCCATATGGTTTTATACATTTACTACAAGTGTGAATGAAGCCTCATGTACTCATTCAGAAAATATTGATATAAGAACCTGTATGAGCAAGTACATAATTTATGTACAATTTCTGTTTGGGAGATGAATCCTTTAGAAAATGTAGTGTCCTTCTAATGTTGGTTCACAACTCTCACACTTTCTAGTGTTTTGGTCATAGCCTAGAACAAAAGTATCTGTCATTGCTGTTAGCGTGGGAATTTACTGATGAGGTATTGCTAAGACCAAAAAAAAAGCAGGTATGCAAGAGACAATGAAACACAAGGAGCACTTTTTCATGTACTCTTTGGCTTCAGTGCATAGCCAAAGCAATTACTTGAGAATGCCTTCAGAAGTAAACTGTAAAAGGTTTCAGTAGCTGGTGCTAAGCCTAATATCACCTACACTGAAAGACAATATGTTTATATTAGATATTAGGAAGAAATTTTTTGCTGTGAGGGTGGTGAAGCACTGGGACAGGTTTCTCAGAGAAGTTGTGGATGTCCCATACCTGAAAGTGTTCAAGGATAAGGGTGGATGGGGCTTTGAGCAACCCGATCTAGTAGAAGGTGTCACTGATCACGGCAGGAAGGTTGGAACTAGATGATCTTTAAGGTCCCTTCCAATCCAAACTATTCCATGTTTAGCAATAATAACTGAAAAGTAGCACAGCTCACTCTTAATACGGTTTTTGGAAGACCTTATCTCATGATAATTTAGTTAAATTGAGTTTCATTGGTGCACATGTACTAAGATATATTGTGAATTAAGATTCAATATGTTTTTGTAATTAAGACTCGATATGAATTAAGACTCAATATGAATTAAGACTCACTATGTTTTGGTTGATTTGAGATTTTGACTTACTGCTCCTTTATGGTTCTGCCAGGGCATTTGAATAAACTGTGTAGGCTCACTATGTCCTTGTTGAAGCAAAGATTAGTAACCAGAATATTTTACCTTCACAGCAAGTCGTACTGTGTATTTCTTCATCTTGTCATATCAAATATTTGGGAAGGTAAATGTTTCTCAGTATAATTACACAGTTATACATTATGAGATCCATGGTTTGGTCCCAAAGTTAAGTACTGCATCATCTGCTCATTTATTTAAAGAAGAATAAGTCATTCTTATATTCTTCAATATGTTTTTCATGTTTGTAAGTAGTTTCAGAAGTGCTTAATCTCTAGATCAGGTCTTGACATACTTATCTGTTAACTTTTCCCAGTTTCATTATTTTTGGGGTTTTTTTAATTCAAGTGCTAAATAATAATATCTGAGGACTCCACATCCATGTCCTTGTTTTTGCTGCTTTTCCTCTTTGACAAGGTTCTTTAATATTAGATTCCAGCCATGCAGTAATGTGGAGGTATGAGCTTGTCATTTCTGCCCATTAGATCTCTGATCTGCCTGTTTCCACTTCCTGGTCAAATACACCATTTACCCCCAGTAATAATATTTGTTGAAGGCCTGCTCATGATATCAAGTATTCCCTCCGGTGGAAAGGGTCTTAATGAAAGAGAAGAGCATGAGCATCAGCTTTCCTTCATTCCCACTCTCACCTGCCCGCTGGTGTGGAGAGCTGGCAGCAGCTCTTTCACTGATTTTCATCTGTGCCACAAGCCTGCTATCAGGTCACCCAGTTTGAAATGGACCAGGTAGCATCAGCCCATTCCAGAAACAATCTGATGTACCAAACAGGCACTGACAAGTTGGATTCCAATTTTGAGAACTTTTCTGGTTGACATTATTGGCTGGTTACTTAAACTTTTTTCCAAACATGAACATGCTTTGAAGCAAAAAAATAAACATTGTAGCCCTTGCTTCCTTGAGAATAGAATAATTTTTATAATGAAAAATTACCAGAATCATTTAGATTAAAGACACATCAGATCAGACCAGTGTTCACTTTAATCCAGTAGATGCTGACAATAGCCAATGGTGTATTGCTAGTCAGGAGTGCAAGTACAGGACAAGCAAAGTGGGATTTAACAGTCTCTTCCATAAAATTGTCCAAACACCATTCAAACCATGTGAACTTTTAGCACCCACAATGTTCAGTATCAGAGAATTCCACACTTTAATTTTGCATTATAAAAATAACAATCTGTTGTCATCTACTTTGCACTTATCAGTTGGTAGTTTTCACTCATAGGTCTTGTAGAGAATTAAAACAGAAGACAAGCAGTTCCCCTTCTACCCTCTTAATGGCACTCATGATTTAGATGTCTGTTGTGTATCCGCTTAGCCATCTCTCCAGTCTGTTTTGTGGTTCCCGTGTAGCTCAGAAAGCATCCCAGAGTTTCAATTGTCCTTGTTGCCCTTGTCTGAGCCTCTTATTTTTGAGATGCAGCAACTAGAAGTACACAGTGTGTTCAAGCTCTACATGCCTCAGGGATTCATCACCATCAGGCGGTGGCAAACTAATGTTAGTCTTCTCTTCTGTTTTATATTGCTTTCCACAAACTCCCTAACATTCAATTTCTTCTTCTTTCTCTTTTTATTTTTTTTTTGTCTCCTACTGAATGACTGTGCTGCCTCCATGTTTTCACAGAGCTGTTCATCAAATCCCTTAAGATCTTGTTTCTGAGTAGTAATGGTCAGCTCATGGTACATGGAAAGTTAGAATTTTTGTCCCACGTTACATTATTTTGTGTACATCTATGGTAATTACATCTCCATTTGTCTAGTAATCCAGTGCTATGGGATACTTCTGCACCTCTTTTACAGCTAACTTTCCATTTCACTGCCATAAGTTATCAGCAACAGTCACAAAAGTGTGACCTTTTCAAGACCATTTATAAATAAGTTGAACAGCATAAACCTTACCTCAGTTGCAACTGAGTTCATTCAAGTGTTCATTCAAGTCATCAAGTGTTCCACAGAAAGCATGAAATTCTTTAAAGTCTGTCTTTGTTTCTTGCTTCACTGTGGGTGTCTTTGTCTTTTTACTTCCCAGACCACAGTGTGATGCCTGGAGGAGCCACAAAATAATGAAGATTGTGCTTCTCAACGTCTGCTTACATACCACCTGACGGCCTGCCTCCTTAAGTTAGAACTAATACATGCACAGGAAGAATAAGGATAAAAAAAGTTGAGTAACCAGCATGGGAGTTAACGAGGTAATGACTTAGAGGCCTGGGAGACCGAAATAGAGAAAAACCTGAACATTGCCTGGAACTGCATGGATCATCAGAGAGAGCTTCAATACCAGAAAATGGAAAAGTGGGGAATCAAAAACAAGCTGAAAGCAAATAAAGAGGTAGAGGGATTGTCCAGAAGGATATTCAGTACCAAGAGACAGAAAGCGAACTCACCCTCCAGAAGTAGAAGAATATACAGATAAGGAAAGGAGCAATTGAGTTGAAGGACAACCATTCCCAATCTTTGCACTCATAACTCTAAAGGATGTAAGTTTTTTTTTCCAAAATGTGAGAGAAATGAAGTAGAGTCATACAGGGTATAAAAGCACCAGTTCTATTTACCACTATAGCCTAAGACAGAAATCTCACATCTGCTGACACTGGTTTTGGTAGAAGCTATAGAACAAATGTGTGTGTAGCTTAGCAGTGCTGTAAGGGTTGAGAAAATCTGCAAGTAAACAGCCTATAAAAGATAATTGTTACAATCTTTCCTAAATGACCTCTAAAGGGAATTGCCCATGCTGCATGCTGTAGAGACAGTGCTTGTTGGACAACATTCTCAGCAAGACCCCATGGATAGAAGATCTAATTGACACTCAAAAAAACCCTGTTGCCACAGTTCTAAGCGTGGCAGTTGTTCACAAAGCCCTGAAGTCTGTGCATTTGCAAAACCTCCCTCTGACCTGTAAAACTGCTTGTTCAAACGTTGTGCTTGTGGGAAAGTCAAGGGCTGATTTTAAAACTCTTGTTCCTGTTACAGGGCTGTCTCCAAACTGCAGATGAGAAAGTCATTCAAGAGACAGTAAACTCCAAGTCGGAGCATGTTTCACATTCTGGTTTTGGTTTCTTATTAGCTGAATTGATATTTCTTGGCTAGTATTTTTATCTGATTAATTACCAATGAGTACCAGAGCGATAACTCTGAAACCTTTGCATCGTTCACTGTACAGAGAGAGTAGTGCCAGAAAAAAACCCAGAATTTCCAATTATGAGCTGCCAAATTCTTTTAGCCTTGTTACAGAAGATCCACTCAGAATGACAAATTAATTCATTTTCCTTGCCAATCTAGTCATTGTCATCTCCACTGAGACTGTCAATAAATGCCAATTGTGATGCTGAAAATTGTGTGATGTTTTATGAGACATTTGGCTTGCTTGCTGGTGGCAAGGGAAAGGAAGTAGATTTGACACATTCACCTGGAATTTGTGCCTTACAGAACTGGTAAAATCTTACACCCAGGGAAGATTTTCATGGCAGAATGGTGAACAATTACCCCCAAAAATATATCTTGAGAGTAGAAAATAACTGTCCAAGAAGCAAAAAGATGTCTTTTAGGTGTCAGAACTATCAGGATAAAATTATAAAATCACTGACAAAAAATATGGTTGTGTGCTAAATTTGGCAAAGAAAGTCAGAAAACAAAATTCTCTAACTGCATGATTTAAAAAAATAGTCAACAAAAAACCAAGACACAATAATAAGAAGGGGAATAGGAATGGGGTGACAATGAGATGGAGATTAAAGATAGATAAAATATGGCCCCCAAACTAAATCAATAGTCTACACTAGTTTCTCAAAAATTATAAAGATGAACAATATAGGAGGATGGTGAATGAGAATGGGGTTTGTGGAAGTAGAAATTAATTCATCTTGAGTGGAAGAAAAACTGTAAGGTTTAAATGGGGGCAAGAGTGGGGAATAAAAAAAAAATAACTGGACAATCTCCATCCCAATATTCTGATAAAATTAATACTCACAATGGCATTTACAATGTCGCAGTAGGTTTGGCATAATACTATGTGATTGCATTACAATGCATGCACTGTGTGCAATGTCCATGTTTGAGGATGAAGGGGAAAATAGTGCTCAGATAAGTCTGTGTCTTGTCATACATTATATCATTATACAGTAGACAATAGAACAGAGTTTGAAGTAATAAGCAATCAATGAAATGGAAATAAATAGAAAAGGAGATAGAGTGCAATATGAATTTAGCACATGTAGCCTATATCACACAAACACATAGTCTTAATACAGAAACACGATCCTTTAAAAAAGAGAATGGGAATGAAATATACTAAGGTTAGTCAAATTGCTATAAAGTGGTTGGTACAGCTCAAGATGGGAAGTTATTACTTAAGTGGAAAAAGATAATGATGACCAGAAAAACTATAAATGGAGAAAAGTTGTTGGTAAAAGGAAGACATCAATGAGTAGTACTAAAAGAGGATGTATGTGGCTAGAGTGAGGATTAGCATAAGGCTTTCTCATGGATTGGTTCTAAGACAGTTTTCTATTTATTCAGCATTTTTGTTAATTGTGTTGTCACAAGAAGAAGAAGTGAGCTAATTAGATGTACTGATGACAAAATGTGGGGAAGAACTGTAAATAAAGAGAAGAATAGGCACTTTCTGTAGGAAGTATTTTAATACAATCAGATGAAACTCAATAGTGGAGAGTCACAACAAGTCACTTAGTAACTAAGACAAAGCATTTCTGCTAGGACCTGGTCATTCAGAGAGAAGGAGAAATGCCTGGGCATATGAGGCAATCACAGTGACCTCCTAGGAATGTGAGGCAGTTGAATAAAAGTGAAATGCACCCACCAGATGTTCTGGTACTAATGCTGTTCATAAAGACAATGGGAAGCAAATTTTTGTCAAAACAGAGATGTTTCAGAAAAAAGTGACTAGAATTTTTCAGTAAATTAGGTTTTGCTAGGGAATTTCCACCCAGCTTAAGCAGTGCCACAGACCTGGATTGTCAACAGCATTCTCTCTTGGATAAGCTTTTAGCCTCTTCACGATACTTATAAATGACTTCAGATAAATTGCACATCCAAGCTGTACCCAGTGGTGAGCTGATGGCATCATTTCACTTCCCAGAGCACTCTCAGTAGCTCCTTTTTTGTTTGTGTTTGCTGCCATGTTTGTTAAGAGTTTTGCTAGCAAGCACAGGTTGACAGCTCTACAGCAGGGCAATTCCTGCAGTTCTTTCTTACTCCTTTTTTGAGGTTTTGTACCATGAGCTGACCTGTTTGGAAAGAGCAAAATATCTAAGCATTCCTTTGTATTTCCAAATGTTTGTAATCAAGTATTAATGTGGAGGTGACTCAAAGGTGGACAGGACTTCCAACATAAAATTTTCAAAATTGTAGCTCAACTTAATAAGTCCATGGGCTTCCTTCCTTTAGACATGGACATTTCCATAGTGGCTCTTAAACTGTCTGAGTCGGTCTCTCAGAAGACAACAGGTCTTGATAGAGGCAGTTTCAGGCCCTACTGCCTTCATTTTTCTTGCATTTAGCACTCTTGCTATCTGCTTAAAGACAAGCAGTCTCTGAATATTGTCTTAGAGTAAAAGCAATCAAATCTCAGGATTGCACTTCCACAAGAAAGGTCTTCCCCACCCCAGGTACTTTATACAGGACTGACAATACATTACAGTTCAGGGCTCAAATGAAAAATATGTAGTGTTAGGGGTAAGGGAGAGATTATCTGTTCCTAAAGGAAAAATTAAAACATTTCGCTTTCTGATCTCTTGAACAATGCGGAATGCAGAGCCGTCCTAACTCTTGGGAACTATTTGTACTTTCCTAGAACCTGAGGGCAGCTTCTCAGGCAATCTCCAAGGCTGGGTGAGCCACGGAACTTCCCTGGAAACACAAGGATTGCTCTCGCACGTCAAAGTCCTTGGCTAAGTTCCCAAGAGCTGTGGTACAGCATCTTCACTGCCCCGGCAGACGCTCTAATTCACAGCAAACTCTAAAACTTTCTACCTTCCCTCCAAGGGGGTTGACAGTACAGTCTGGAAGTGGTGGGTTATCTCAAGGGAGTGATCACCTTGGACCCACAAGCTGTTTGTTCGATCAGTGTCTAAGAAGTCAGGCATCAGTTTAATGAGACTTTGCCTTCATCCTCATGAAAGCATTTCAACATGATGTTTTGCCAAAACCTTGTTTGATTTTGTTGAATTGGTTTTAAAACACTTTATCCAAAAATTCCTAGGATTTTTATTGCCTGTAGGCAATAACTCTTCACAAAAGCATAGATAACACTGATAATATAGAGAGCTCATTATGAACGGCTACTCATAGAAACAACTGCGTAACAGTACCTATGAAATGATGTGGCGCAAGTTGTCAGAGATGGTCTGTATAGTTCAAAGGGAAAACCTTATTCTTAAAATAAACAGTAAATATTTTTTTTCCCTGAATAAATCAGGTAGCCCATCTACACTCATTTGTAAATTTGCCATTACAATGCTTAGCGGTTTGGGTTCAGTGCAGATCCTTGAGCTTATCTCTAACCTCTTTTTGTCTCTCATTTCTGCTAATGTGAAGATTAGTTTCTGTGAACATTGAGATGGATCATGTCTGCAGAACTGCTGACTTCTCGTCACCAATTCCCTGCTTCACAAAGGATGAATTTTGGAAATTTCATCGGCCTTTTTCCATTTTAAGTTCCCTCACTCACAACCTATCTTCCTAGAAGGTATTTCATGCTCTGTCAGGATCCTGGACAACAGAGCTGGTTTTCTCTCACACTGAAAAGGATCTGCTTGGCTGGCACTGCTCACTGCCTAGCAGTGGGAGACAATATTGTGTGTCTCACGTATGGTGCTGTCTCTAATTAGCCAATTATCTGTGGTTGCAAAGATAAATGTTGGTGCTGGGAGCCTCGGATTTGTGATATAGGTTTCTGTGCCATCTTAGTTTGGGCTTAAATAACATGTTTCTCTAATTTCTCATTCTCAGTGGAGTTTCAGTGCTTGTCAAGGAAGAAGAGTGTTTTATCAGCTGTTGTAGCATGTCAGGCACTATTTCTGGCAAAAGTTTCTCACTCTTTCCTCAACAAGGGAGTGAAAAGCTTTACCTTTATAATCACATCTATAATTCCCAGTATCAAGATAATTATATATGCAAAATATCCTTGTCTTGGAGTCAGGTATACTTTGTTGTTGAACTCTGTCCATGTTAATATTACAAATTTGTTCGAGTTTTAAGGGCTATTTGCCTGTTAAGGTCTCACCTTTTTTCTGTCCAAAATCCTCATTAACCAACCATTGTTACCTTATTTCATGCGAGAGAGAACTGCTTGTTTCAGCAAACTGAACCAATCTACAGGCCTGCTCACCCAAGGACATACAGCCTTACAGACTTCTCTGTGGATCACCATACACCTCTCTGTGTAACAAAAGGTCATATCTAAGTACACACACATATTATCAAGCTGCGGAAAAGTGAATCAAGACCATCATGCAGAACAAACTCGTGCATCAGTCAAATAATTAACATTCAGCAATGAGGTGTATTTTCCCATCACTTGATTACAGAAAGACTTGCTTCCCTTGGCACAAATGCATTTATCCTGCAGGATAACTTTTCCTTCATTTGGAATTCTGTAGTCATTCCTTCAGCTACTGATCTACTCGGTGCATTTCTTGTTTATTACACCTTTGCCTGCACCTTCAGGTAACTTCCTCTTTTTTTCTGTTCTTCCCACTGCTTCAGGTGTTCACCAAGGCAGTGGAGTCAGAGAACAGCCAAAGGCTTACCACTGATGCCTCTGTATCAAGGCTTAGTGTAAATGGTGGCAGCTGAGCTGTGGCCATATTTCCCCATTTCATAGATTGTATAGGACAAAGAGGGTGGTCTGTAATGCACTGGAGAGCAGTAGAGCATCTTAAATGTCATGCACTAAATATTTCCTTGTATACATCTTCAATATTCAGCACTCTTGCTGAGATGTTCTTGAAAGTCTGTAGCACAGCTTTTTATGGATTGGAAAATTAAAACTGAACCACAACATCATACAGTGGGCAATGCCAAAAAACTTGATTAGAAGGGCTATAAATGGTAGAGTAAAGAATTCATAATATTCCATTGAAGAGACCATATGTCCTTCCAAGAGTTAGTCATCTTTAATAAAACAATTTAAAGCAAGACTTGTTCTCAGCGTTAGTCTGTATTCCAGATTTAGTAAAAACCTTCATTCTGAGAGACAGTATTTTTAAAAACATCCAGAAGAGGAAGGAAAATAACATGGTGCCATTGTAAAAACTACAAAAAAATTCTTAATTATTAATTTTATCCTAGAAAGAGAGGACTGAGCAAAGATATTGCATGTGAGGCTGTGCATGCCATATCAACAAATCATTCTAACTTTTTCATTTCAAAATACAAAATTAATCAACCCAAAATCTTTTTTACAGAAGTGTTTTAATTGCAACATTTTTCCCTTGGACTTGGGATTAAATTTTTAATCCAAATGAGAGAGAGACAAGCAGAAGCTATTCCCGAAGTGGCTGTTGAACTGGGACATGGAAGCCACAGGTGCAAGTTCCTGTCTGTATCACACAGAAGGAATTTCACTGCAGAGCAAGTATTTCATTTCACATGAGTGCCTCCAGTATTGCTATTCTGAGAATAGCTTTTTTTTACATTTTACATCAAGGAAAAAAGGTGTTTCAAAGTCTCTTGTTCTTTTTCGATACGAAATGAAAACAAATTTCAAAATCTCCCACTTCTTTTTTTTCCCCTAAACTTGAATTCTCATTTTTCAACTAGATGTTGAAATCACATGGTCCATCTTATTTTTTACTGCCAATCTTATACATGTCATAAACAGAGTCTCCAGCTACAGAATGAATTATTTATTTGAAGGGAGTGAATCCCAGAACGTTGCAAGTTTCCTGCATGAATACTTTTGTGCCTCTCGTTTGTCACACGCTTCATCCCATATTTGGCTCCTGTCAGATTGAGAGCAAAGGCCCTGAGTAGCTGCCCCAATAGGAGTGCCTGCTCTTCCTCTTTTTTTCCAGATCCCAGAGGAGGTAAAAATATGACGCTGCTATACTGGGAGTGCTTTAATACCTCCTTTATGTATGGCCTGTACCTGTGCTTGAAGGGAAGCAGGGCAGATGGAAAGATTTGTTCTTTCTTAATGTCTTTCTCGTGGATAAAATAAGTTCTGGCACATCATCCACATCTGACTGAACATCATGCTATGGTTTATACAGGTGCTATGTAAACACAGAGACAGCAAGTGGAATAGCTTTTACGATTTCCACAATTTCCACAAATTATTAAATGGGGACAAGGTTTTTTTTTCCTAGTCCTATAAAATGATCTGATTTAGTGCTCAGAGTGCTCATGGATGGGAGTGGCTGCCAGGATTCCCCGAGGTGTCAGTACTTCATAGCATATATATCTGAATTATCCCTTTTGAACTGCAGGATTCTCCTCCAAAACTGCAAATCTGGAAGAGTCTGTAGAGAACAGGAAAACATATGAGCTATGAAAAAAATCCCTAATGAAAATCAGTGGACCTGCAGAAAACAATCTTGGGAGATAAATACCAATTATGGAGGATAACTCCTTTCAGCAACACCAGGAACAAAGCAAAATAAATTACACACAGAAAAGAAATAAATCTGACTTTAATTAGATCAGAAGTGCATGTGTCTGTAATAATGAACTTCTCAAATTCTGCTGCCTCTTAAGTACTACCCCTGCTCCTCCCCAGCTCCAGGATGTGGCTCCAGGTTTTAGATGTGTTTCACCAGGAGTTTCACAACCTGTTGCCTGCAATGGCCCTGGTGCATCTCCAGAAGGCTTTGAGTGCTTTTTCTGCCTTTACTGACAGGAGCAAAGCCTTCTGGGATAATTAGTGCTGCTTCAATTGGACAGGTAGCGGATGGGAAATAAACAGGTTCAAGAGCTCAGGGGACATCCGCGTTGCTGTAGGCAGGGAGGTAGTGGAAAATAAATATAGCTAAGCAGTTGGAAAAATATTTATTTATTTATGCTCCTTTCCTTTTGAGATGTGAGATGAGGACCAGCCCCAATATGAACTCATTTTTTTTTCTAAGCAGTTGCCAGCTCTCCAGCCCTCAAAAATCACATCTCACATAAGTCTATGGCTAGTTACAGTGATGACCCATTTGGAAATGCTTTTCCTTATTGTTAACTGTGAAAGGAGATAATTTGTTACATAAATAATGAATTAGATGTGTATTAATTTAGAACTGCTTGTCTGAATGGTTTGCAAAGCAGCTGTGTGATTTTAGGCAGTCATATGCTGTCAATTAACAACTTATTCTAAGCCAAATCTGTGTAAGCTTATTATGTGTATCACACAGTGTGGAATTTCTTCATAGGTTTTACTAATTCTAACTGCATACTATTGGCTGCATAGTAGTTTAAAACTGCTAAAGATTAGTAAAAATCCCAGTGAAATTACCGACGGGCAAAGGGAACTTCCAGCTGCATTCCAGCTATTAAGCTGCCAGTGATACTTTTCATGTTGTTGAGAAGTTGGGAGACCCCATTAAAATTCCCAGTTTTATTTTATGTAAAACTTAATGCAAGTCCAGGAAGGCAACGTTAAAGCTGAATATTAATAATACCTTGTCAATATTTTATTGAATTAAGGGAAGGACCTTTTCAGTTCATAGACAAAGCAACATGTCTTATATTTACAGGTCTGATTGCTACCTGACTTCCCAAACCAATATGCCCCAAAATTTCAAAAGACTGATCTTGTGTCCATACTGAATTTGGGAATATCTGAGACAACCTGATCTCATTGGAAGATAACAAGACATTTAATAAATCTTGAGGGGCTGCCTCTGAACAGTACAATTATTAAAATTTTCTCTTAACAACGAGAGTTTTCTCCACTCAGTACTTCTAAGAGGATAATCCTAAAGATGATAGCATGACTGAGTTATGCTCTTTTATACTTGCCATTAGTATTTACAATATACACCACTGTATGGTTTGGACTGAAGTATACAAGCACCACCATGTCCAGTTTTCTGCAAAAGTTTTACTTCTCTAAGAACATGGTCATTGCTAAGAAAAAAAGAAAAGCACACAAAATCCCAGGCATTTTTTGCCACACAAATTTAGCCATAATCTCCCAAGCATATGGAGCTTTAAGCATTTTCACAGGAAGAATTGCTCATGCTGTGTATCAATTCCTTATAAAATCACTTACTTTGAAACTTGTTCCACTAAAAAAATGTTGTAGAAGCTTGACTATGAGTCAGGCAAAGCTCAAGAGTATCAATAGTATGTATTTCTGTGGTTTGCAGTGTGATGGCTCCCCAGCTTCTCATTCACATTATCTGAGCA
The DNA here is from genome assembly GCF_003945725.1 of Corapipo altera. Classification (NCBI taxonomy): domain Eukaryota; kingdom Metazoa; phylum Chordata; class Aves; order Passeriformes; family Pipridae; genus Corapipo; species Corapipo altera. The sequence goes on from NW_020884888.1 coordinate 5,402,495, forward strand.
CCTGACCCACAGCTAAGTATGAGAATAAACAACTCTGTGTCATTTCTGGGAAATGTGTCCTACTGTAAAGAATTTTTAGAAGTTTCCTTATTAACTATGTTATCTAGCAGTGCTTTGGGATATCTGCTTCTCCCTGATGTACAAGGAAGCTCTGCCTTCCATTCAACACAGCGTGAATATACTCAATCCTGACTCCTTTACTCTTCTTCATCTTGATTCTCCTTGCTTTCTCCATTTCCTCTCTTCTCCATCTGATGTTTTTCTTCCACTGCCTATCCAACTCCATCTTTCTCTCCAATCTATCTACTCCTTCAGAGACAAATAATTTTTTCCAGATCTCGAATTCAGTATTTCTCCTGTCCAGACACATGGCAAAACCAAAATTCCTTTCAAACTAATATAAAAAAAAGTAGACTAGAAAAGCCTACAGAAGAGTTTAATCAAAATGTCTTTGGGGTACAGATGCCTGCAGACAAATTTAGTCAACAAACAATAAGTTTCAGTGTCACCACTCTCTAATCCCTCCCTCACTAGAGTAAGTCAGCTGTAGTTAAGTGGGTAAAATTGCTGGTAACATGATGCAAGAGTAAATAGAACTGCCATAAAACTGAACGGCAACAATTTCTAAACCTTAATATTTTCTTGTGTAGAAAATATTTTTCACACGCAGTTTCCCTTGGAATGAGATAACATTGACACCAAGAGCTTAGACCAATACAGTGATTTCTACATAGAGTGTGAACGTCCAATTACATCAGACAGATTTAAGTTCAAGATTTCAATGAGTATTATCTAGTCTACTAGAGTCAAACCAAGAGGAAACTTTCCTAACAGCAGATTATTTCATGGTTTTACGTAACAAAACTTCCTGAACCTCCTGATGAACCATTTGGTCATTCAAAAAGTACAGAGAAAAGGTAGTATGCCAAATTATTAGCTTGAGTCTGGTTCATTTAATAGTAAACAAAAGAAGTAGCATCATATTAGATCATAAAATATCCACATATTTCATTTATGTTAGGAAAAATCACAGATTCATTCTGACTTTTTCAGGTCAAAGTTCTTAACTAAAATGAACTGCTCTTACATTGCATTTTTTCCTTTCTGCTTCCTTTTTTCCAGTTTGCCTTTTCTGCCTCTGCATTCCTCTACCTGCATAATATAACCACTTCTTCTACTTCTTCACTCAGACAGCAAATTCTGATTCCTCAGCTAAGTTTCTCTAGTAAGCCAAGCAGACAGTAAAATTAATAACATTTTCATAGCATTTCTTTTTAATTCATTCTATTGCCTAATTTGCTTATATGATTGTGTAGCTGAAGAAAAGGGATAAAATGTCAGACTATTGTATAGATCCAAACCAGCCCCTTTGAACTCTGATTTTACAGCAGAAGCATCAAAGAAGAATTGCTACTCCAAGGCTTTTTATCAATAGGAACTGTAAGAAAGAAATGATAAAAGAACATATTCGCAGTCTTACCTCAATTTCCCATTCTAACTTCAGGAAGCTCCTATTGACTTTGATGCTATAGGATTAAGCCTTTGGGCCCAGATCCTCAAAGGTGCTTAAATGTTGCAAAGCTAACTTTTTTCCCTCCTGTGACCTCATGGATTTCTCAACCCAAATACAACTTCCCAGGCAATGAATCATGAGAATGATTTTATTTTTTTTTTTTAACAAAAAAAAAATAAAATCAGAAATCAGTAGAGCAAGGATCTGCCTAAATCAGCCATATCTGAAGAACAGAGAAGTGGAACTAGACATTGTCAACTGCCTCTGCAAAGGTCAGAGTGACCTGACTTCATCTCTACATTCTGATTTTTTTGATGTGCAAGGGCTAGTTGATGGCTGTACCTATGTGACAATGGCTAACATATGCCCAATTTGACTCCTAAGGAAATGGTAAGTAAAAAGGTAGAATGGAATGGTGCTGCATCCAGTTGGCGGCCAGTCACTAGTGGTGTTCCCCAGGGATAGTGTTGGACCCAGTCCTGTTTAATACCTTTATTGATGATCTGGATGAGGAGATTGAGTTCACCATCAGCAAATTTGCAGATGACACCAAGCTGGGGGCAGTGTTGATCTGCTGGATAGAAGGAGGGCTCTGCAGAGGGACCTGGACAGGGTGGATAAGTGGGCTGAATCCAATGGTACCATGTTTAACAAGACCTGAGTGGTTCTAATCAACAGGAAGCTGAACATGAGCCAGCAGTGTGCCCAGGTGGTCAACAAGGGCAATGGCATCCTGACCTGTATCAGGAACAGTGTGGCCAGCAGGACCAGGGCAGTGATTCTGCCCCTGTACTCAGCACTAGTTAGGCCACACCTTGAGTGTTGTGTCCAGTTCTGAGCCCCTCAGTTCAAGAAGGACACTGAGGTGCTGGAGAGTGTCCAAAGAAGGGCAGCAAGGCTGGTGAAGGGACTGGAGCAGAGGCCCTATGAGGAGAGGCTGAGGGAGCAGGGGCTATTTAGCCTGGAGAAGAAAAGGCTCAGGGGAGACCTCATGACTCCCTACAGCTACCTGAAAGGACATTGGAGTGAGGTGGGAGTCAGTCTCTTTTCCTAGGCAACCAGCAGTAGGACAAGAGGGCATGGTCTTAAGCTGTGCCAGAGGAGGTTTAGGTTAGACATTAGAAAGAAATTCTTTATGGAGAGAGTGATGAGATATTGGAATGGTCTGCTCAGGGAGGTGGTGGATTCACCGTCCCTGGAGGTATTTAAGAAGAGACTGGATGTGGCACTTAGTGCCATGGTCTAGTTGACATGGTGGTGCTAGGTCATGGGTTGGACTTGATGATCTCAGAGGTCTTTTCCAACCTGGTTGATTCTGTGATTCTCTGTGTGATTCTGTGAATTGGATGGAAAGGAATAAATAGAATAGAATAGAAATAGAAATAGAATAGAATAGAATAGAATAGAATAGAATAGAACAGAATAGAATAGAATAGAATAGAATAGAATAGAATATTTTCAGTTGGAAGGGACCTACAGTGATCACCGACTCAAACTTCCAGGGCTAGTTCACCTGGGTGATCTGATGCAGGTACGTCACTTTTAGAGCTAACTTGCTCAGAGTCATTGCACATCTGTTCACAGAGCTGAACTAATCATTGTGGACCAACCAGGTCTCCTGTTGAGGCCCGTCCCCTGTCTAAAAATTATTACATGTAGATTGCAAGAGAAAAGACAGACCATGATTAGAGACCTCACTTGACATGTAGGAAGGTGACACTCAAGCCCTTGACTTGGAGATTAGACTTAGTACTAATCTAAAACCCAGTTGCAGGCTGAGGTGGGGATCTCAGCTACTGTTAACTTTCAGGTTGTCAGTGGTCAGCCAGCTACAAGATTTAAAAACCCATCCTGTCCAGTGGTAGCTTGGCAGAGATTTTGAGCACTTCAGTGGGGGGGGGGGGGGGGGGGGGGGGGGGGTGCATGGGCCTTCATTTCACTAACCTGGAGAACCTGTTTTGTGTTTCCAGCCTACTATGATACTTCAAGGACAGGACATTCTTGCTTTGAGTGTGGATGTGCCTCCTCATGATGAGGGATGGGGACTGTTGAGGAATGGGGAATGTGAGTTACCATCACTGGGTGGCTCTAACCTCCTTGCTGGGGTAGGGCAGGACATCAACCCTCAGCCCCCACTCCCCCCTGTCCTTGCGGAGCACTTGCTTCTCCTTCCATCTGCTGTGTGAGACATGAAATAGTGGAGCCAAGTAGTATTGCAACTGCAGGGGAATGAAAGATTTCCAGATGTATCTAACCTGCTGCTGCCTCTGATTCCCTCCCCAGCTGCATTTGTCAGGCCCACCATCTTTCACTGTACTCCATCACCTCTCACTCTTCTCTGTTGCTCCATTTTTATGGAAATTCATTTATAAAAGAAAGACAGTTATATTCATAATGTAGAGCATGCTGGAATACTTAATCTTTCACTTCATTTTTTTTCAAGTGTGCCTTTCTCAGACGTGGACTGATAAGCTGACAAGTGCTAAAACAATCTGTGAAATGATGCACGGACTTTTAAGAAAATTAATAAGTGCCTTGGAGCAAAGATATATATAATCACAGAAAATCCTGACTCTTTTCATAGGAGATATATCCTTGAAATACTGTTTTATCTGGTTAATTAGAGTTAAGGAGTGGAAACGTTGGCTTTCCCGAGATTAAAGAGAAAACTTAAAATATTCAGATGGGAATTTGTTTTATATAATATACTACATACACACTTAAATATGAAAGTTTGATCCTTTAATATTTAACCAATGGACAGTCCACCGAGACATCTCTTTCATTTCCACTGAGGTCCTGGTACAAGCACCAGCTAGTTTTAATAGACATCACACATTTTTTAAAAAAATAGGCACAGTTAAGACACAGTTCAGCTAAGAGCCATGGGGCACAATATGTTGCATGGGTCAAAAGCGCACGTCCTAAAGGAACTAGTGAACTAGAACAGTGTCTTTGTTATTAATCCGGAAATTGCATTTTTAGAACATATATTGCTGACTATATGTCTCCTTTTTTTTTTCTTCCAGTAATTTCTTTTTTCACATGAACAGAGCAAACATCTCTCTTTGTTCCTTATAAAGATCTTTTAACTTTCCTGTTCCATCTAGACAGTAACAATCCCTTATGCATCTTAACATTTATGTTTATGCAGGCTATAAATGTTCATGCTCATACTCATACTAGACATCTTTAATGCACACTTCCATCTGTCAGTGACCTGCCCGTGACCTTCTTCAGAAATGCAAGGTAACTTGGCTAGCTCTAGTTCTGGTCCTTCTGAAAAAGGATTGTCAGGTCAAATTGTGACAGTTTAAGTGTGATGTCTGATATTGACTGCTGTCCAGCAGGGACTGTAAGCACTGCGTCTCCTACTTCATTCAGGACCTTACTATTGACTTGCACTATCGTCTTAAGGTTAGTCTTTTATCTCCTGTGCTTACAGGCAAAGAAATATGTGGCACTGGAGCAAACTGCTGTACTGCAGCCTAGGGACACTTCTTGCGGGAAGCTAGTGGCTGTAAGACTTCAGTGCCCACAAATAAGATGACCTCTTCCCAGTGTGTCAAACAGGTGTAATTACTATTACAGCAGGTTTTTGTAGCTCAATTTTAAGTAAATAACTTTTCCAATATGTCTGTTTCTCTGTGTGTCTGTACGCATGTGTATGCTTTGGACAACACGGGACAATTTCTTTTAATGAAGTCCTTCTACAGTGAGGCAAGAAAGTAAACGAGATACCAAAAATCAAGCAAACAAAGAAACAAAAAAAAACAAACCCCCCCACTGTTTCTAATTGCATGTTAGTGCTAAAATATTATTATTTCACATTTTTCTTCCCCTTTCCACTCTCCAGGCTTGTCAAACCACTTTCCTAACACCCGTATTTGTGCTTGCCAATCCTTTCCCACAGCAATGCGCGCCCTCATGGTTATTTCACTACTGACTCTTAGTTTTTTACAAAAAATGAAATGTGGGACATTAGGAGCTTTGAGTTAGTCATTTTGATATAGTAGGAACCTGGAAGTACTTGCAGGTGCAGAGGATCCCTGCTGGTTACTGGCCAGGGTCACTAGCAAAGGGACAGGGAACAGAAACATCTTTACATTCCCATCTTTCTCCTTTTGAATTTAGTGGCTTCTCTACATAAATAAATGAGTTGGAGTTAAAAACTAAGCACTTCAAGAATTACAGCATGCAGTTTGGTCTGATCTTTCACCTAATTTTGTTTAACAGTGGAATATCAGACTCTTGAAAGTATGCAAATTATTTCTAATTTGTAAATGTCTTGCGAATAGACACCATTCAAAAAATTGTTTGTAAATCAGCTGCACTACTATTTCTATTGCATTTAGTTGCAGTTATTGTAATTTAGACTGCAGATACAGGTTCAATTTAAGTGTGTGGTATTGCACCACCTGCCATATTTTATCCCAGAATAAAACCGTATAATTTCATTCTTCTTGACCATTTCCCAGGTACAGTTTCTCAGTTGGATCATTCCATAGCTTAAAACTTTTCTCTTCTGCTTCTCTTCACATGAAACTCTAGCCAAGCCTTGAAGAAACCTTTGCTGACACAAACATATCAACTATAATTTTTTTTTCAAGTCTGGATTTTAGAAAAAGAAAAGTTGCAAACTCCTACCTCATTCCACACATGAAAACTTTGTTCAGTGTTGGCTTAGAATAGCTCAGTCTTGTTCAAAGAGATTAGCAACAATGGGTTTTCAGTTTTTACAATGTTAATCCATGATTAATCTAAACATATTTTAATGCTCCTTGAAGAGCAGTATTATTTTCCTAATACGAAATTTGCAACATTGATACCATCCTTGCTTATTTTTCCCACAACAATTCAATTTATACAAGACTGTAGCTAAAATCTTTACATTTGAATTTGAAATAAATTATTATTATGCTGAATGTAGCTATAAGAGTTGATAAGATAGAAAGATAGGCCTCTTTCCTGCCCTTCAAACATGACCATCATCCAAAAAAACTACTGAAAGATTAAGTGTTGATGTGATAAATTTCTATTTACTTGGGATTCATGAGTATTTACAGATGCTGTACACATGCCACTTTGATGTTAGTGAGAAGAAAAACAGTTAATAAGATTTCATAAGATGCTAGTTAAAAGTTTTGCTCACTAATATGCCATTTGTCAAAAAGGAGAAAAAGATTTAAGAATGATAAGGAGATTTTCTTGGATTTTGAATTGTACCAGGATATTTCCAGGATATTACTGTTTGTTAATATTTTTTCATTTCTTTGAGGTGATTAATGAAGCCTATTTGCTATTTCTGAGTAGACCTCACTATATCTGAAGTATTAATGGACAATCAAAGGAATGTGATAGTCACAAAATATGCCTTCAGATTCAGATAGTATCTCTAGAAATAAAATGGTTTCCCACACTTTTTTAAACAATTAAGACCTATATTAAATAACAACAGTAGGTTAATGCTAAGGGTTGAGTCATGTCTCCCATTTTTTAAAATTAAAAACTTCAGATGGATTTGTTAAGTGTCTCTGATGGGTGATGCCTCATAATATCTGCAACATTCACCCAAACCCCTGTGAAGGTCAGGACACAGGCATTATTTAGTGTCTGCTTTTAACATTCAGGTTTTGAGCAAAGTCAACATCACAAAAAGAGCTGAAAGTTTCAGTAATTTTGCTTTGCATTACATTTTCAATGGCCCTGAGTAAAAACTAATCATATTCTTATCTGTTAATTTTCCTACTTCGAGACTGCACTCCTTTGCCATAAGTAATCTTTATTATGGCTAAGGGCTTTATACTCCCCAACAACATTTTGGGAACCCAAAACATATTTTTTAACCTTTCTATGTAAATGTAATACCCATCCTACCCACCACTGCTCCTCCAGTGACTATACAGGTTGTTTTAGCAGGCAGGATGTGTTGGATAACTGAATATAGCCATGCTACCTGTAGCCCCAGATAGCTCTGCATTGCCATAGTCAGATGGACAGGAAGGAGCTCCTGGCTTTGGGCTGACTGTGAGCTGGCAGCTGCCCAGTCTGCCCTTCCATTTCCCTGTGACAAAAAAGTGGCAGCATCCACACACTGCATCCAATCTCTCACCAACTTTCTCTCTGTCAGAGTCTGGCATCCATGGGGCTAGCTTTCCTCTCCTTTGCCTATGGAGGACATAAGAGTTGTCATACCACAAAAAAACATCCAGTGACACTTAAGACAGGCCATCTGATAGGTAAAAATAAAATGCCACCTACCAGGAGAAATACCCCATCTCCCACCTGTGAGGGCTACTAGCTTTTCCAGTGACTTTCTACACTGAGGTGAACAAGGATACCTCTGTGGTTGCCCATTGCTTTGGGGCAACCATTGTGAGCTGGTGGAGGACACCTCTGTGATTGTCCATTGTGTATGGCCCATTCTCTAATTTATTTAGTCTCTAGTAACATCTGCTCATATCCAGAGAGAGGAATAACCCTCGAGGAGCTGCAATATCCTCCCCCAAGACTAGTAGTAGTTATGAGGAGGCTCTGGGCTCTTCATTCCCTGTAGGGCCTGGAAAGGTGGGGACGCAAACTAAACAGCAACAAGCCAGGAAGGACCCAGGAAGATGGATCTTCTCTTTGTGTACCCAGAGAGGCCATGCTTGCTCCCAGTTATGCCAGAAAACAAATCAACCTTACCATACTTAGAAGAATTCCAGCTGAGCCTGTTTAGACCTGATCAAATTAAATTTCAGGTATAAGAAGTTCAGAGGTATCAGAAATAAAATACATTATTTACAACTAGAAGTATTTATTATTCAAGGCATTCTATCAATGCTAAAAGAATATTTAATGGCTAATGTATTAAATCCATATTTTATGAATAGTCAGATAATTTTGATTTCTTTTTTTCCTTTTGTCAACTAGTTTAAAAGCCATGCTGAGAAATAGCTGAAGTTCATGTCACAAATGAGATTTTTTTTCACAGCTCAGAAACACACCAAAATAAAAATGAATAAATAATGTTTTCCATACCTTAACACTATTATTCTTAAAACTCAATGTAGTGTGTGTGCAAATTAAAGGTAAAAATATGCTTAATATTTGATTACCACATTCAAAGTTCACATCTTGTATGGCCATCAAGAATGTAAAAATCTATCCCACTCTTTTATCAGTTGTAAATGTGAGCAGAACAGACAATATCATGAATTTCAGAAATATGTTAATAAACATTTGAATTATCAGGTCTTTACTGTTCTGAAAAGAAGTAGTAGCAACTATTTCACATATCAAAAGAAATTTGTAGGAGATTATAAGTCACAGAAGTGTAAAATAGAAATAGAGTGCAATAATCCTAGATGATATGCAGGATATGAAGTAAGAAGTAGAAGTTGCAAGGTCCTCTCCTCTTACAGCTGCTGTGCAGACATGAACTAATGAGACTCTGAAAACCAGTGGAATAAGTGACAGAAGGGCGATGCCTAAAGGTGTCATCCATAGTTTGCAGAACACCAGACTGCACGCAGCAGAAAGCAGTAATTCCTTCCATAAAAATGGTAAGTATCCTTAGGACCTACCCATAACATCAAAGAAGCAGTCAGGTTTGGAGTTGGTTTGTATAAACACTCTAAAGAGATCCTACAGATTTACCTTTCTCATGTAACTTTCTCCATATTTCAAAAAAAGGCAATGATAAATTTTATGAATGGTGAATCTTATTTTCTGCAAATTATATATTGTGTTTCTGGTATTCAACACAAATGTTAGAATATCAATAAAATGCAAATTCATTTACAAAATGCTCTATGCAATGTGGAGAACAATACATAGAATCATAGAATGGTTTGGGTTGGAAGGGACCTAAAAGATTGTCTAGTTCCAACTGTCCTGCCATGGGCATGAACGCCTTGCACTAGACTGGGTTACTCAAAGCCTCATCCAACCTGGTGTTGAACACATCCGATAAAGGGGCATCCACAACCTCTCTGGGCAATTCATTCCAGTGCCTCACAACCCTTATAGTAAAGAATTTCTTCCTAACACCTAATCCAAACCTGTCCTCTTTCAGTTTGAAGCCATTCCCCCTTGACCTATGAAATGGGTCAAGGTCCCCATACCCTTATGAAAAGTACCTCTCCAGCCTTCAGGTAGGCCCCCTTTAGGTACTGAAAGGTGCTCTAAGGTCTCCTTGGAACTTTCTCCAGACTAAACAGGCCCAACTCTCTCAGCCAGTAAGAACAGGAAGAAAAACACTTTTAAAAGAGTGGCTGCAATATTTTCCTGTATCTATATACTGCAGAATCTTTTTTTTTTTTTTTCTTTTTATGCTCTCTTACAACACTTCTCATTTTTTTATTTGATTGATTGTGCTCAGCACTTTCACTTTTCACCTTTCTTCCTTTTCAGTTTAATGTCCGAAAAATTTGCAACTGCAGTCTCTTTAGAATATCTTTTCTTCTGAAACAGACAGGATGCAGCATGTCCTGCAAAGGGGAACTAAAGTTTATTAAATATATTGTGTATATATATACAATATAAGAAAAGGGTCTCTTTCCTGTTGCAACAAATAGTGCTAAATGCTGAATTATTCCAGGAATCATTTTATTAAATGGTCTCATCCTGATTGAGAGCAATCGTGCAAGTAGGTAGTAAGTGTGTATTTTATTTATTCTGTGAATACCATTTACTATGTTTTGTTAAGGAGGACTGTCAGGAGGAAAGAAAGGAATTTGTCCTAGTCCTTGTACTCTGGGGATCCTCTGGAGGAGAACAGCACCCTTCCTGGACACAGCCAGCATGAAATGCTTCTAGGACACAAGCAGGAGGAGGGGCATGACATGGAAGTATGCAGAGGGAGAAAGGATTTAGCACAAGGAGGGAGCCTGTGTGCAGAAGGAAGCAGATCTCCCTCTGGCATGATGGAAAGAAAAAGACTTTCCTAAGCAAAGAATTTGAGCAAACTAAAGGCCATTGACTGTTTCTGGTCTTAAAGGCAAATGAGGGGGAGACCTTGCCCCATAAGGATACAATGGGCAGGAAAGAGGAATTCAGAGATTTTTTTTCAGAACTTATTTAATATGGGTTACCTGACAGACCCGTGATCTCCCTATATAGAGAATTATCTTATTCTAGTTAAGCAATTTTGTTCTCTGATAAAACCTTTCTTTAGAACCAGGAGATATTTAGTGCCCCTGGACAGACTCATTGAGAAAAAGCAAAGATTTCCTACACTCTGGCCAGTGCAAGGTTGGGCACCTGTAATTCTGTGTTTATTCTCTGCAAATGGATATTACTTTGCACTTTACACAATTGTCAAAAAAGAAAAGTGGATGACAACTACTAAACTAGCTCAGTTGGTTAGAGCTTCATGCTAATAATGCCAAGGATGTGGGTTCAGTCCCAAAATGAGCCATTCACGCAAGAGTTGGACCTGATGATCACTGTGGGTCCCTTCTAACTCAGAATATTCTGTGACACCTGACATATCTGTGGCAACTTGTATGGCTTGAGCTATAGCACAGTTTGTGGTGGGAAAAGGTAATGTGAGTGATATACTTAAGTCTGATAGGTTATGTTATTTAGAAGAGGGTACAGTTTTGATAATTTTATGTATGTTACAGCCATAAAAGAATGGCTGTTGCTCTTTGAGACTATCACAGCTCTTTTCTTGTCTACTCACCTGCATAAAGAGAGAGAAATTTATCAGATGTTATTTGCATCAAACCTCCAAATTGCTTCAGACCTCAAAATACTGATGAAACTCGAGGTTAAACTGGAGAAAGATAAAGGATCCCACCTTCTCCCTAAGCCCACTTTGTGAGTGACTAGTTCCAAGCATGCCACAAAGCCCTGTTCATGGGGAAGAAATAGCGTTGGGCAAACACAGTTATATTTGTGGCTCTAGTTTGTTTCTTCTTATATTAAAATAAATCACATTACTTGGTTGCTCCAAAGTTAACCAAGTTATCTAAGTTATCCAGTTCAAACTGAGTAATTTACCAAGCCACAAGTCTCAGTATCATCTTCAAATTTTATATATACATCTCACATGCTTTTTTTTAGTATATTTTCTTCCAGAAAATTGATTGAATTGCATGGGCCACGCAGAGCTGAAGAATCAACTTGCAGTGAATAGTCCTACATAATTCTATACATATATATCAAAAGGAAAACTTTTAATGTGGGGGAATACATGGTCACAATCTCGTAGTAACATTTCTTATTGAAAACATTGTGCTACATCAGTGCAGTTGCTTTTATCAATTGGATTTTTTTCCCTCTTCAGAATAAAACCAGAACTCAAACATCTTCTGGAAAATTTACGTCCACCAACAGCATTTCTAGCAACTCCAGTTCTGTCCTTTGACTCCATGTGCACAAGGTTCAGCATATCATCACCAGAATGATCAGTCTGATCCCTGGCTTCAGTGACTCTTTATTAGGGCAGTTTGGGACTAAATGCATCATCCTTGTGGCCACCATAGCTTCAGAAATCTCTCAGATGTCTCCCCATCACACCACTGTGCACCTGGAGAGCACTCTGCCTTGTGTGTATGTTGGACAACCAGCATGAAGGGTGTATGGTAGGTTTTAGTGCACACTGCAGTACATTCACGGCTTTCATTCTGCATCTGCTCAGTGAACTCTCTGTAATATCTTTCAGATAAGAAAGGCTGTGAAGGGGAAGGCAATTGGCAGTTGATTAAGTCATGAAACTGCTGTGCAAGGACTATGAAAATTTGGATGTCACTGATTCACATTCCCAGATTATTGAGGACATATTGTCATATTTTTTTCCAGGATGAACAACCAACTCATTAGCTAATATTAGCTGGTTTCCTATTTTTAAGCTGTTGTAACTCTTTTTCAGACCCTGGTATATCCCTTTCATCCTCTCCGTTTTCCTTAAAGCAATTGTCACTGCAATGATATCAAGAGTTTATAGTTTGCAATTTTCTTATTTATATTTGCTGTTATTCATATTCATTCTGATTGCTTATTTTATTTTTTAAATTTTCTCTACCCATATATATTGTACTGTTTTATAATATAGAGTTCTTTTTTTTATTATGAAACATAGTGTTCTTAAGCAAATTTTATTTTCTGTCTAACAATTTGTAAACAACTCTTGTTTAGATATCTAGATATTATGTCCTGGTACCAATATTGGATGGTTTTATTTTGAGTTCAAACTAACTAAACCATATAAGAATTTCTTTTATTACAGGAGGTACCATATTAGTGGTTACTTGAGTTTATTAATTGTCCTTCCACATAAAGTAATTGCAGAAAACCTTTCTGAAGTCTCCTAAGAAAAAAATAATAAGTCAATATTTACTACTACATGCTGTTTCCGATATAGGCTGCTCAGCACAGAAAGTAACAGGTGATAGAATGTCATTTGATTCTGCATTTCTGAGGTTTTTTGAGCTGCAAGTTAAGTCCTTTTTGACTGTTGGCATAAAGAAGATACATACATACAATTTCTTGTGGTTTTTTTCATAAAACATGTCAGAACAAGAGATGATCAGTATAAAGTTGTCTTACCAATTTCAGCACATCTTGGACAAAACATTTTCCATATAGTGCACTGAAGTAATGTTTAGGGCTACTGTTTGTTACCCTACACTGGTGGAAATACATAAGTTTGTTTGTATTTGTGCACATTTGTTGTTACTGGCAGGGTAACAACCTGCTATTACATGATGCTTTGAAGCAATATTTTTCATATCCTGGATGAGTCAATGCTGTTTAAAACAGAGCCAAAAAGCATATCCTCATTTCTTTTTTCCTCATCTCTTTTTCTGTTCTTAAGCGTCTTTCCACTTAAGATTTATTTTTTATGCCTTGAACTTATGATGCTTTCAAAATAGTAACTACATTAATGTTAGTTCCTATCATTTCAGTTGATTTTTTTGTTCAACATATACCAATTTAACAACTATCAGTATATTTCAAGAATTTATGTATATAATAGCCACAAATATTTCTAAATAACCTGACATTTTAAAAAGCTGCATGCTTCTAGTCTTATAAAGAAATTAGAAAACCATCACAAATACCACTAGAAAATATTTTGCTATAGATTTGTACTACTTTGTTCACTCTAAACATTCTGTGGACTACTGAGACTGTTCTTTTTCGACTGAAATCATGTAAAGCTCTAATTTTAGGAAATGCATTTGACTCTGTTAGAATAGTATTAAGACCAAGCAGTGCATGACTAGCATTCTGAAATACACCAATAATAGTTGCTCTAGCATAATACACACATTGTGTGGTGTCCAAAACAGTCATTCACAAACTACATGTTTGGGATTTAGCTATTGTGTTCAGACTACAGCTGCAAGTCCCATCAGAACAAGGTAAGGTTTGTAGAGAATGAGAGATTTGCTCTTTCATTTTGCCAATTTATCAACCAGAGGGTGTTATTTTGCTCTACAACTCATTTACTGCATTTGCCTCAGATTCTACTGAATTCAGGGACAATTATACCTGCAAGTCAAGGAACAGACTGTTCCCATAGTATTTATAAATCATGATGGAAATAAATGAGCAGTGTTCACTACAATTGCCAGCTCTTATATGTAGACCAGAGCAAAAGCCTTGTCACCAAGAAATGTTGCTGCTGAAACAGTAAAAAGGATGATGCATGAGACTGCAGGGCACTGCAGCACTGTGCAGTCTGTAAGTAATTCAGAAGGATGTTGAACAATATCCACAACAGATAAATATCTTAAAATCAGATTCAGAAAAATTTCAGCCAAGAATTCCATAGGAATTAGCTGAAAGGCCCTACTGGCTGATACTAATCTCCAGTACAGCTTGCAATTGCAGAAAGACTTCAGATGCCTAGAGAGCATTAATTTTGTGAAAGCTCTCAATAGAAGGGCAAGAAGATGACCTGTATAACTTAAGACCAGCAATCCTGGTATTAATCCAGGATAGATTAATTAAAAAGTCATGTAGGATTTACATCACAAAGAATTAAAGGATATATTATTACTACCACCAGTCATCAGAGTAGATTGGAAAGTACATCTTGTCAAAAAAATTATTTGATTATTCGAAGAAAATGGATCACAGACTGGTTTCAAAAATTTGGGAATCACCTACAACAGAAGATGTTTCTAGTAGGATCCATATTTAGCCTAATGTTAGTCAGCATTTTAACCAAATCTGTAGCTGTCACTGATCGTAGCTGAATAGCAAATGAAACTAAGGGGAGGGCAGGCCAGACACCCTGCCAAACTCTAAACCAGTTATGCAGTAATCTGCTATCAATACAGGCTGGGTGAGCAAGGAATCAAGAACAGTCATGCAGAGAACTTGGGGGTACTGGTGGATAAAGAACTGGACATGAGCCAATAATGTGCCCTTGCAGCCCAGAAAGCCAACTACATCCTGAACTGCATCAAAGGAAGTGTAGCCAGCAAGTGAAAGGAGGTGATTCTTCCCCTCTACTCTGCCCCACCTTTACTGCATCTGGGTTTGGGATCCTCAGCACAGGAAAGCCATCTATTGGGATGGGTCCAGAGGAGGCCATGAAGATGGTCAGAGGGCTGGAGCACCTCTCCTATAAAGACAAGCTAAGAAAGTCGGAGATGTTCAACCTGGAGGAGGGAAGGCTCCAGGGAGACCTTTTAGCAGCCTTGCAGTATCTAAAGGGTGCTGTAGTGGATTGATCCTGGTTAGATACCACGTACCCACTAAAGCCACTCTCTTGCTCTTCCTCTGCAACTGAACAGAAGAGAGAGAAAAAAAAATGGCTAAAGATTCATGAGTTACGAGAGCTGGGAGAGGTCAGTTACTGGTTACCTTCAGAGGCAAAACAGACTCAAAGTGGGGATAGTACTTAAATGTATTACTAACAGATTAAGAACCAAAGAGTGAGAAATAAAACACCTTCCCCCCACCCCTCCTTCCATGTTCTCTCTCCTCCCCGCCAGCAGTGCAGGGGGACAGAGAATGGAAGTTACAGTCAGTTGTTGTTTCTGCTGCTGCTCAGGCAGAGGAGTCCTTCCCCTGCTCCCATGGGGTCCCTCCCATGGGAGACAGTCCTTGATGGACCTCTCTAGTGGGAGTCCATCCCTCGGGCAGCAGTTCTTCCCAAACTGCTGTCCTGTGGGTCACTTCTCCATGGGGTGCAGTCCTTCACAAATGACCTGTACCAGTATAGGTCCCCCCCAAGTCCATAGGGGCCACAAGTCCTACCTGGGAAAAACCTGCTCCAGCATGGGTTCCTTTCTCCATGGGCTGCAGGTCTCCGACAGGACTCTGCTCCATCCTGGGTCTCCCACGGGGTCACAGCTTCTTTCATTCATCCACCTGCTCCAGCATGGGCTCCTCCATGGGCTGCAGGTGGGACTCTGCGCCCCGATGGTCCTCCATGGGCTGCAGGGGCACAGCTGCTCCACCATGGTCTGCACCACAGGCTACAGAGGCCTCAGCTCCAGCATCAGGAGCACCTCCTGCCCCTCCTTCTGCACTGACCATGGTGTCTAAATTGTTGTTCTCATGTTCTCACTCTGCTCTTCCCTGGCTGGAATTCTTCTGCACAACAGCCTTCTGATCTTAAATATCACAGAAGCGTTACTATTACTATTGGCTTGACCTTGGCCAGTGGCAGGAAGTCCATCCTGGAGCCAGCTGGCATTGGCTCCATGGGACAGGGGAAGCTTCTAGCAGCTTCTAACAGAAGCAACCCCTGTAGCTCCCCGCACTACCAAAACCCAGCCACAGAAACCCACTACAGATGCCTACAAGAAAGATGGGTACAAAATTTTGAGCAGGGCCTGTTGCAAGACACAAGGGGTAATGGTTTTAAACTAAAAGAGGTTCCATTTAGAAAGAACCTTCCTATATATAATGAAGATTGTTTTTATAATTATAGTGGTAAAACACTGGAAGAGGTTGCCCGAAGAGGTGTCCCATACCTGGAAACATTCAAGGACAAATTGAATGACGGTCTGAGAAACCTGATCTAGTTGAAGATGTCCCCGCTTGTTGCAGGCATGTTCAACTAGACAACTTTTAAAGGTCCTTCCCACCCAAACAATTCCATGATTCTATGAAAGTCATACACGTAAGGAAAAAAAAGAATGTTGACCATAACACATGCTAAGAAGTTGCACCCAGGGAAGAAAAAAAAAAAGGAAAAAAAAGAAAGGCAAGAATGAAGAGTTAATGGTATCTAGGTAAGCAGATGTGTGAAAGTAAGCTTCCATTATAGTGACACAGCTAAAGAGGCATCTAGGATCTGCAGATACACAAAAAACAATAAATGGGCCAAAGCCATTGTGATTTCAGCTACACATGGCATTGTTGAGACTAATAATGGAATGCTTCCTCCAGCTTTGGTGTTCCTATTTCAAGAAAGATGTTGAAGGTGCACGACAATTATTTGAGAGCTCAAAGAAAATACCTTGCATAGACAGAATACAGAATCTGCTCAGCTTTTTTAAAAAACAACAGTGAGAGGTGTCTGCTTACAATGTATAAAATATCTGCATGGCAAAAAAGTAGTGATTATAAAAGGAATTATAATAAATTGAAAAGACATAACAAAACAAAACAAAACTAAAAAACTAAAAAAAAGGAAGAAAAAGAAAAGCAAAGCAAGACAAAATCAAAACAAAACCCACAAAAAACAACCAACCAAATGAAAAACACCCAGCAGACAAAAGGAAATTTAGAAGGGGAAATGCTGTAATTGTTAACTGCAAGAATGATAAATCCCTGGAGCAAGGACCAATGGACGTGTACTTTGCTCATGTTTTAATTCCTTCCTATAAAGATTGAAAGCTTTTCTGTAAGAGCTATGTAAGTCAGACAGAACATATGCACTAATTATTAGAAAATTATTAATCTCATTACAGAGATAGATACTCATATTATACAAGAGAACAGACCAGATGACCTGCTGATTGCTTCTGTCCTTCAACCCCACAAATTCATGTAAAGAACTGATCTGCTCTTGTTCCAACTCAACTTTCATGAGTTACTGACACATGGATGTTTGGTGGCTTCTTGCTTCTCACAGGAATCCCACTGCTGGAGTGACCATTCATGAATTACATGTAAATACTATGCCATTTCCTTTCTCTAAGTGCAAACCATGATGGTCCTGATTTAAAACAAGATCAAAATATGGTCTTTAGGAACTTAATTAGAAATATTTTAGTTGCAAATTACTTTCTGCAATGTGTTTGCTCAGTCTGTTCTGCAGCTGTCACTTAAGGAGTTCAGAACATCTAGCACAGCATTGTGTTTCTCTTGTATGCAAAATGCTTGTAATGAACCCTATTATGTAACCTACTGGTGAAATAACTATACTTTTGCAGAATATATTGTAGAATTTGGTACAGGGGAAAAAGGGGAGGCATGAAGAATATCTTTTTAACTCACAGTTAGAACTAATGATGACAGACTGTCAGGAAAGAAATATGAAGGTATATAATTATTGGCTGGCATGCCTCAGGCATCACCCAGGTGTTAACAATACATAAAGGCTGGGCATGCAAGGACTAACCTCCTCCAAAGGTCCTTTGGGATCTGTCTCATATTTTAATACCGCCATTTGCTTCACAGTATTGTTGGATTAGCAACGATTGGTTATAACAGAATAGTAGCAAGAAGCACACATGCATAATAGTCTTTTTTTTCAGATATTATGAATTCACACCCAAGATAGGTTATTAAATGAATTGTACAAAAACGAATGTCCCTGCTAAACTGATGGTGAGTGGTTGCTAGAAGTGATTCTTTTCCTTCTGTAGCACAACTCAAATGAGCAAAACTTTGCCTACATTACAGAAGGTGTGCAACACTTGTTTCCCATTAGATGAAGACTCACAACAGGAATTGAAAATCAGATTCTGACTTAATTTGATATTTGTTGTTCAAGCCAAAAGCTTACACTGTAAAATTGTTACTCAAGCACATTATGTGAACAGCCAGTTGTGACACACAGCAGCAATAAATTTATGGATATTCTGTAGTCTGAAAGTTAATCACAGAGATTATTCAGTTTATGCTTACAAATAACAAAGCGATACGAGAAATCTGGATCAGTTTCTGAGTGATTCATAAGTATGGATGGAAAATATAATCCTGATAACTACCTGACGAGCTCTGACACACACAAACACCCACAAACTGGCACACAGTGCAAAACAGTTCTTGTGGTTGCAAAAGAGTTTCCATTTATTCCCTACTTTGCAAACTTAAAACTTTCAAAAACTTCCCAAAACTTTAGGCCAATAACTTCTGATGCTTTCTCTTCCATCAGTGGGTTCAGGGTATTTTTTGGTCTAGGATTGGGCTCTTTAGAAAAGTCTGAAAAAAATACACAGTCACTGTAAAATAAAAAGATGCTTAAAAATATTTTTTGCATCATTAAAAAATAATACGTGAAAAGGAAGTTTTCCCATTTCCTTTAAGGCATGAAGCCAAAAAAATTATTTAATTTTAAAGTGTCAGCTTAGGAAGACAATATTTCTCCATATGCACAGTGGGCTTCCCAGAAATATTTGTCTGAGGACGTGATTCACTTCATGCTGATAATGACTTCAAAGGTTTTAACTAAGGCCCTGCAGGTACACTTGGACAGTGGTGAGTCTTACCATGCATAAATCTGTAGTGAAGTACACACAGAAGTGCCAAGTCCAAATAATTGTTCCAGCATGGTCAAGGCAACTTTTTAAATGCTGCAAGAAACTCGAAGCCAAGCAAAAGCCCCACTTAAGTCCGTCACCTTCTGCAAACAAGACTGTCCTGAGATCCACAGGGCTAAGTTCTTGAAAATGTCACAGCCTTTATTCCTTTTCTTACACTTCTGACTGAACATAATATTTCTTTGCTTTCTCTACTCATGCTTAACTGAGATAATCAAGTGCAGTACCTGTGTTGAACCCAAAGGGTCACTGGGGATATGGCTAAGCTCAATAGGCACCATGCATGAGGAGGTCTAGCTTGGGCATTCACAGCATCATAGCCTTAGTGTAGTTCTGCACCTGGACTAAATGCTGTCACCTCTAGGTTTGCTTCCAGATCTGGAGATATGACCAGGTACTTGCTCAGTGAAGTCTAAGGAAGACCGCAACTCCACATGCATTATTTCAACACAGGATAGCTGGATCATCTCAGCAAGTATCCAGAACCGTACATTGCATAGGGAGTGTTAGCCATGTCAGCCTATGACTTACCACAAGAGTGGAGATAGGACTAGCTATTCACCTTCCTCATCCCTCCATGTACCAAGTAATGTTCTGCCATAAGTGCTCTTTCTTTCCTCACACACCATCTTTATTTCCTGAAGAATGTATAGCTTTCCAGATGAAATCTGACATGTAGAAAACAACTTTGCAAGCAACAATGTCCTAAATGTTCTACTGATAGACAGGGGTGTATTCTTCTGAATACTCCTTAACTGTTCAGATCAGATGTTATATTAAGTCTCACATTTCAAAAATGGAATTAAATATGTAAATTCATTTGCCACTTCCATTTCCAAATAACGTTCTATTTGAAAATGTAATTCCTATGTATGTCACCACAAAACTGAACTGTAGGAAGAACACATTAATTTATACAAGCCTCACATAGATCATACATCAGTTAGTTTAGAAGTACTCTCACTTTATTTTAGAGGATTGATGAATTCTGCTTTCTGAAGGAACTTTGTCATAATAAGAACCAATTCTGAAAATAAAGCCCCTCTTGTTGTGATGATCCAATTATGAAATCTCCAACATACTTAAATACTGGTTTTATCTTTCCACTCTTCTTTGAACCAAATTTTCTTTAATTACTTCTGTAACTGGCTCTATTTGTCAATATCTATTTTGTATTTTCTACCAAATATCTTCTTGTGTAACATGAAGAGATCACACTGACTTCCTTTACTATTTTCTACTTTGTGACTACCAGAGCTTGCTTTCAGGCACAGATTTCACATGTAAAGTGATTGAGAAGCACCACACTCTTACCGTTAGTATTATTTTATCAGTCTACAGTGTGTTTCTTTTTCTTGTTGAATTTAATACATACAAGTGCCTTGGAGTAGATTGGTCATTGAATTTCATCCAGCACAATAAATTTTTAGCTGCTAGTTTAAGCTGAAAATGACACCTCTTACACGCAGCTTACCACATGTCCTTTAAGTCTCCTTCCTCAGATCTCTTCATGCCACCCATGTCCCCTAAGGCACCAGTGTCTGTTGCAACTCTTTAATTGCTGTCACTCCCTCATCTGTTAATTCATTCTTTCTTCTGTTTTCCCCCCTTTGCAGCCCAGATGGGGTGTGGTGCATTTCTGTGGCAAAACGTCTTCAGAAAAAGTGCTTCTTAGCATTCCTAGAACAGATTGCAAATCTGCAGTGCCAGATTTCCCCTATAACTCACACCAATTTTGCCACTGCACCCCAGTTTTGGTTCTGCACCCCATCACCTCGGCCACAAATCTGCAACTTCTACACCACTGAGAATGTGTTCTCCAGCAGTCATAAAGGCAAGCAGAGGCAATTATGTTCTCCCAGAGTATGAGCAGTACCAGAAGGACCTCATCCTACAGGTGTTCAGTGCTTCGAATCTGAGCAGAGCCTCTGGCTTTCAGTATATCCCACACACTACACATGTCGCAACCCAAGACAGTAAAAGCATGTAGTAAACAGTGGTGGGCAAATTGAGAAACTCACAGCTTTGCATGCCTGTAAGGGGTGAGTCTGTGGTACACCAAATCTCTGCAGGTGCTTTCTCTGAGGCCCAGCTAAATTGAACCATTATATAGCTGCCACAGGCAAAGAACACAAAATTGGGCAGTTAGCACAGCTCAGCTGACACGTGATAACTTGCTAGGCTGAATGCGTAAGACCAAATGTTTTCTATACCTTACAGTACACATTTACTATACATAAAAAATTACCATGCATCATCTAAATAATCAAACTTAACATTAAAAAATAATTAACCCAAAACCCTTTTTGTACAAATTTTATTTCTGTTTACTTGTCCAAAAAAAGGGAAATGTTCACAGAATATATTTACAATTGTGATCTCTGCTGTCTGTGGTGGGGAGTGGACAAACCAAGTCTTAAGATATATCTTACAGAATGAGAAAGAGACAGCAGGAATACAGTGTGGTGGCAGCTGGAGCAGTTTAGCACTGTGCACTGATGGTACTTGCATGAAGCGAGGCATCTGCGTGCTGCAGAAGCCTCTGTAGCCCAGGAGAAACATTATGGTCCCATGAGGTCTTTCCAAGAAACAAGCACGTTTGGTCACTGTCTACAAATGCAGCACCACTACTTAGCAATCATCTTTCTCAAGGGATGGCACGCGAAAAAATACTCCTGTCATTTCCCCACCATAAAAATCTTGGGAAACAAAACACTAAGTCGTTTCAAACCTTCAGCCACTTCAGCCTACTGAGATTTACAGTGCCCCATCAGTAGGGTATGGAGGCCCCAGAAGCACCACTGCCATGATAGAGTGGACCGCCATCTAAGTTAATTTATCCTAGTTCTCAGATGTTTGGTCCTGGATGATCATCTCTTTTGTCCCTGTTTATCAGAGACCGTTTCAAAAATGCTTCAAGAATGCTATCTGTGGCAGCCCAGTGCCCGCCCTTTGAGGATTTATGAAATGAGTCATGATTTCTGCACCTATTAATAACAAAATAAACAACTAGTGTAAGACAAAACCTAGCAATTCAAAATTATGTTCATTAATCTCTCTGCATTAATCACCCTGCTGCATGCTGCACCTTGTAAAGCTTGTATATCTCTTTGTAACTAGCCTCAGATCGCTTTGTAGTAGTCCAGACTGGATATGGAAAAGGCATATAAATGACTATGTAAATACTTTGTAATCCATTTATTCCATTTGTTAATTTGTCATCATGCTAAGTACCAGCAAAACAATGCTTGTCAAATGCCACATGAGTGCAACACATCAATCATGACAAGATGGAGGGCACACAAATATGCTTTAGGATGCTGACTTCAGTCTTCTGCTTCTTAGGCTCTGTTTTGATTTGTTGATTATTTGTTTGTTTTGTTATTGTGTGTTGACTATAAGGTCTTATTTTTAAAAAATCAGGGCATGTTTTTTATTGCTGGAAATGGTCTGGGTGGGGGTTTTGGTCCTCTCTAAACATTTTGCACCTCCAGAATTTCAGAAAAATAAATTATACACACTTATAAAAATAATTACATGGATTTAAAAAAAAAGGGGGTTCTTCCAATTGTGTGCAATCATTTCACTACAACAACATAATTTTACAGAAAGTACATTTATGGCTTATGGCTTTAATAAGGAATAGAAAGAACCTGTAAATAATCTTATTATTGCAAGGAATGCAATTTTAATACTAATTTTCCAGGATTTTAATTAATTAGGCAGTTTAAATTTCTTTATTTTTTCATTACAGCTTCATACTTTACCTTACAGTTTTAAGTGAGAGGCATTTGAAGCCTTAGGGAAACAAGTTGTAACACAGTCCTACTCAAACCACACAGACCTAGTTTCCTGAAGATACACATTTCATTGTCTAGTCCCTTCTTACATTCGTAATTACCACTAGAATAAACAAGAGTTAAATAAAGCTACTGCAGGTCTAAGTCTTTGTCCATTATAAAAGAGGGGATGAAACTGCCCAGACATAAGTTGTGGCTGTTGGCATTCTTTACCTTCCTAATCCTTCCTGCTCAACTCACATGCCTCAAGTTAGCAGGCATTTAATGACTATGAAGTGTGCTTTTCCTTCGTGTCCCCTTCTACAGAAGACAGGCTCAGATTAGTCTTGCTGTGGATACATCAGTGCATTTAATAACTGTTAATTTATGCACTGCCTTCTCATATTAACATGATGGCATAAGGAAGAGGGTATTCAGATCCTGAAACACAGATTTCAAGATGAGAAATTCCATCTAAGCTTCATAAAGGACAGTGTAAGATCCACCTCAGTGATATGGGATACCGCAGTGTGCTTGCAGGAGGAGCCATCTAGCAAGTCCAGGTAGTCTGATCAACCAGACAGGTTAACCAGGCTTTGCATGGGCGCAAATGGCTGGATTTCACAACTTCTGTTTAAGTTTAGAGTGTTTGCTAATAATAATAATATAAAACTTGATGTGAGCCAAAGTACGTGTTAACTCAGTGTCTGAGGAAAACTAGGGTGAAGTGGTGATACTTAATGTTGTTGTGTCCAATCATCAAGTATCTTATAAATATTCAAAAAGGGAAGTTCCTTCTAGCTCTGCCCAGCTTTTCTTGCCCACTGCAGGCTGTGTACTTTGATACATTTGGTCATTTTCAGTTTTCTTTTAGGGATTATGACCCACATTCCAGGCTGTTATTTGGACTCTGGAAAGTTACAATTCAGATAGTTACAGAGATGCATAGGGAACTTCAGAGGAATTGTGAAAACCCCTGAAAATATGGTTTGCAAATTCAAATTAACGTTGTAGTGGGACGTGCCACATGGCGTCTCTACAGAAGAGATGCATCAATTCAAATTGCAGACAGAAGCCTTGGGGAAACAATTGTTCACTTAAGTGATTAAGGACCGAAACGTTTTTTTTTCCAGAAGCCTCGCAGCAAACGCTAAGCTTGCCAAGAGCACTAGCCAACAGCTTGTTTTGAGTAGACAGAAGTCATGGCAGGAATTTGCAAGTCTTGCCAAAACCCTCACAACTCTAAGTCTGATAATCAGATATACCCATAGGTGAGAAAGCATTCTCACAGTGCCTTGTAAGAATCTTTTTCTGTTCAATTTGCTCTTGATACACAATAGCTGGATTTTCACAGTCAGACAAGGTGTTTTCCCAGCTTGTATGTAGTACTTTTAATTTCTACGTAGATCTGTCTCCTGTTCAGATCCATGGGAACAGCATCTTTTGCACAGCATTCGTACAGTTTTTCTTGTGCTGAAAATGCTGCTTAGGAAACTACTGTTTCACCACCTAGTTCACCAACCTTCAACACCATGTGTTATGAATCATAAAATATTAATCTTGAGTCTTTAACAACATAAATAAGAATCTTGTTTAAACAAGAACAAACAATCACCACACAGTTATGCTACTGTGAATTAATTTCCCATTACTTTGAACAGCATCAGATTTCCAGCCTTGGAAACTTTCTTGCTAGTTCTTGAACCTTCTGAAATAAAAATCACAGTAAAAGAACATAAGAGCATAATTTTGTTTTCATTTTCATGATACATGTCCAGATATTAGCCAGATACCTAGATTTCAAGTTTAGTTCAGGATCTATTCACTGACACTAAATAATTGCATGCTTTTAACTAATTGTTCTATTTATTTAACTAATAACTTGAAATAATTTTAATAGTCCTCTAATTTTAAGCATTACCCTAAAACACCAATAACAAAAGTGAAGGGACACTTTTAGCCAGCAAAATACATCACAAAAGGAAATGAATTGCATTTAAAAGGCATCAGACCTTTAACACCTCTGCTAAGCATAAAATCCAGAGACATAATAAATAATGCACTATATTTCATGTTAATTTTAACATTATTCATTCATGAATGAACAGAAATAGGTAGCTAACTCAATAATGGCACTTTTCAAGGATATCCATGGTAATGTAAAAACTATGTTGGCGTTTTGAGTTGATTTTTTTTTGTAAAATGCAGATATCATAAAACAATGTGCAGAGACTAGGCAGGATGGAGAACACCTTAAAAAGTGTGATTTATTTTTTTTTTTTAGTGAAAACATGTGAGGGGGAAAAAACCCTCCGTATTTTCCACAAAATCTGAATTCACACAGTAGTCTGTGGCAGTGTCATTATGTTAGCTCACATTCAAATCCAGCACAGTTTCAAGAAAGTAATATATACATGGCATAAGATGTTTTCAAGCATTTAATAAAGTGGATGCCGGTGTCACAATTTTTAAATGGATAGGTTACATTTCCTTTTGTGTTAACAGAATTGTTATCCACTCTCCGATGGGTTTATATGCAATGCTAAAATTATAAAATCCCCAGGATTCTGAAATGTTTAGTCATTTGGCTTTATCTTCAAAGTAAGAAACATTTACACGAAACCAAAAGATCTATTTACTGAGTGGTTTATGGGTTATGTTATACAATGAAACTAAAACATGGGATTAGGAGCACTAAAAAATATTTTTCTTATTCCTCTTCACTGTAATTGGGTTGTTTTGGTGTGTATAGTTTGGGTTCTTTTACAGTATGGAAATTTTTTATTAAAGTAATGACAACCTTATAAGGTTAGAAGTCCTTATGTTATCCTCCAGTTATTACCACACAATTCTTTGAATAAGACTAGAACTTTCTTTCTTAGTAAATATTTTCCATGACTAAACAGTTGTTGTAAATAGTCAAAAGAAAGTGTGTACACATGAATATACAAAACCAAAACTCATATGATATTATCATTCTATTTTCTTTTTTCGGTCCTAGACCTCAATTCCTTGCATATTGCAAACTATCATTACATTTCTAAGGGGGTTTAAGTGCTCAGAACCTGTGTTTAACATCTATGTAAAATATAAATAAAAATGGACAAGAAAAAGAGAAATCTTTCTGGTCTGAACACTCCTATGGTTTAACACAATTTCATTTGAAAGACTTAGTTAATAAACTTTCCATTAACTGACATGCAAAACAGATATTCATTCTTTTCCACTGTTAGATTTGCATACACAATTTCTACATGTTCGGGATCGGAAAGCAAGTCTTGATCAGTAGCTACTCTAAATTCTAGTTCAAGAAAATTTAAATTATTTTATATATCCATGTTCCTGTTGCACAAATGGCAAATTAACAAAATGTACATTTAGTAAAACTAAGGTGATTATTTCTTTGAGCAAAAGTGAATTGTCACTTTTGTTGTAGAAAGTGCTGTTATTGGAAAATGTCACACTAAGCACAGAAGAGTAAGTCCATTTTATGGTAACTTCATTTATATCTGAAATTCATTAATGCCATTTTCAAATACTATAGGGGGCTCTATCTTCTCTAAACTGTGTGATTTAATGCGCTAAAAGTTGTGAAGTGTCTCATTTAGGTAGAAATATCAGTCAGATTTTATAGGAAATGGTGTTCCTGTTCCTGCTGAAGTAGAATCCAACTTAACCATATCAAAAATCTAATTTTTAGTATAAAAATCACTTTCTGTAGCTGTAATTTAACTTTGCAAATATGAGCATATAAAACTTTATTGAGACGAGAAAAATCTTATCTTTTGTATTCCAGTGCAGTAAACCACAGGCCGTCAAATATCTTTTTTTATTCCAAAAATGCTTGGTTTAGTTTTTATGTTTTTACTCAACCTGAGTGCAGTAAGGTTACAAGCTCTGTCTGCAGGGAGTGAGAATGGGGTTTTAGTATGACAGATGAGTCTGGTGAATACTTTTGTGAAATAATAAAAATAAATATGTCAGCTTGTCATTAAAAGAAATAGGTTGTCATTCTTTGTTTATTAGTCCTGCCTGCAACCCAGGGTTACCTACTGTGTATAAATAGGTTTGCTAGATAACTTGATTTCCTGTTTCTTTGTAAAAAAAAATTAGTACAATTAACTCATTTATAACACTTGGTAGGTTAAAAGTTTGGGTTTGTATCATTTTGCTTAAAATCTGTACATTTTATATAATAGTGGAGAGGCTATTCTAATTCTGGCTTATTCTGATATTATGTATCAGAGAAGTAAGAACACTGCAGCATAATAGCTGAAGTGTTGAGAGAACTTCATAGCAGAACCAGAAAGAACCTAATGAGCACATATATAAAAAGAAAAAACACATTAACAAAACCAGAGAAGGGTCGGTGGTCACAAGAGCCGCAGAATTGCTGGATACACTGTAGGCTTCTCCTGAAGCCTAATACAAATGTCTCTATTATAGCATACACCTTACAGTGACACTGGTCCCTTTGTTCCTAAATACAACCTTGTGTAAAGATGGAGCGCTGTAATTAAAGGAAATAACAAAAGTAAATTACTATTTACAGCAAGCTGAAGTAATACAGTGCTTGTTTTTTAAAATGTGGCTGGCTCAGGTGACTTTATTTAATCATGTTTTCAAATATTTCTGACACAGACATCTATAGGTTTGATCTGCTTGTCAGAGATGTTTTGAGAGCTGGCTCCCTGCCTTTGCTCATGGCAGACAGGGAAAGTTAATAAACTTAGGACATCCATTGAAATTATCGCTTTCTCCTATACATGGCCAAACAGGCAAGATAACTCACCCAATTTTCTGAGCCAAGACAAAAGAAGGAAAGACAACAAGCCCTCATAAAGAAAGCAGTGAAAGGTGTTTATTTTTGGATTCTGTGTCCTAACCCTGGGACTCTCTCCCTGATGAGATCGCTGTGTGAAAAGGCACAGTGCCGTTTTCAGGATGCAGCCGTACCTTCTGGTGTGCAAGAAGAAGGTAGATTTTGATGCCTCAGTGACCAGATCTCCTTCCAAGTAGTTTGCTAAATTCCCACTGGCTAGGAACAGCAAAGCTGGAAGTGCACTAGATGGAAACCAGGGGCCACGATAATTGTACAAAGGCCTGCTGAGATTTTCCTAACTGCTTCCAGTAAAAGAAAAAAGTCCCCTACTAGCAGTGGTAAGTCCCACAAGAAGGAACAGTACACTATGTTCACTCATATATGAATAACACTTATTTTATAACATGAAGTTATAGATCTGGGTGCTCTAATGGAAAGAGGGCTTAAACAAATACATCACTGGGTAAAAAACTTGCCACTTTCCCCTCAGCTATGACTTAACTTGCAGTCCTGCTATGTCTCTAACATAAGGGGTGTTTTGTAAGCATATGGAATCAGGAAGATTATTTTTTGTTTGGTATCATAACTGATACAAACAGGATTCTGTGAATTCCATCAGTTTCATTTACACAATCTGGAAAAAAAAAAGAAATCAGCTTAAAGGGCAATGTGATTGACCATTAAAGGTAGGAGATTGCATTGCTATGGCAGGACATCGGGAGAAGAAAACCTGAGGGACCAGATTCTGATCTCCCTTGCACCTTTCTATGGTTATGTAATTATCCCAAATCAGTATAAATTATTAATCCCAACAAATCTAAAAAGGTTAAAGCTTTCTGATCTTTTTTTACAGTTTTCATTTTTAAAGGCTATATATAATATTGTACTACAAAAAAGATAAAATTCCATTCACCATTACCTGACTTCATATACATTTCCACAGCAGGGGCGAATAATCTGAAATCCCAAGAGCATAGAAGTAAAAAGCTACTGGAGGTGAAAAGCTGTGCAGACCTAGCTGTGAAGATTCAAGGCACAGCACTGATAAAGCAGGAAATGCCACAAGTATGAATCGTCTCTGCACTCGCGGAGTGCCCAATTTTGAGACTACTGAGCATTAGACAAAGCAGAACCGTAGCTGCTAAATTTGTCTACACTTAGAGCGTTGCTCTAAGATGAAGGCTAAAAAAGTACCATCAAAATGCCTTGTGTGTTCTGAAACGATAGAGCTTATTTCCCACACAGCTAGTGGGGAAAAAAATCTGGAAAAGGCAGAAAATGCGCCATTCTGTGTTCTAGCAGCATAGTTCAAGTATCCCTGTCTCAGGGTAAAGAAGAAAACAAAAACAGTCATGATGTCTTTTCTGAGGCAAGAAACCTGCACCTGGATCAGACCAAAGAATCATTTATTCCAGCGTCACATTCCTGACAGTATCTGCCTAAGAAAGGCCATGTGAACAATGTATGGGGTAGGAATGTTGTCCCTACTTGTTCTCCTTACAATTTCTGCTTCTGGTTTTGAAAGAAGGTGAGCAAAATGAGAACTTCAGACTGAAACTCGCCACCAGATCTGCAATTTTACTTACCTTTGGAAGGCTGTGGAAGAACCCTCAGCCTTCCACAGCTAGAAGCAAACAGGGAGAGAAAGGCGCCATCTGGATCAGCTGAACTGCAAGATGACTGTGGAATAGAGCAGTAGTCACGCTGTGGGGGCAAGTGTAGGGAGATTAACCCACTGAGAGTTTAAACCTGCTGAGGAGCACGTGTCTTTAAACCAATATATAAATTAGACATTTGATGCATTATCGGAGTTAGATGAATGGCTGGAAGAGATTATCAGTAATCTTGTGTGACTGCAGAGCCACTATCTCATCCCTGAAAAGTGCCAGGTCAAGTGCAGTACAGTGGCACTGGTTAGTGAGAGGGTGGAAAGGGAGAGCCAAGCAGCAGGAAGAGCTCAGGGGTAAAAGGTGGTGTTCGTTATGCACAGAAAAATTATGATACCTGTAACTTCATCCAGTTCTGCTTGTGCCCCAGACATGAAACAGCTTAATTTGACCTTTTATCTGCTCATCTGAGGGAAAAGGGGCAATTTAAAAACTAGGAAAAACAATTTTCTAGTGCTTTCTCTGTCTGTAGGCTACTTGGAAGAAATTAGAGATATTAATCAAAATTTTAGCTAAAAAAAAGATTTTGGCTAACATTTATTTTCAGAACAATGTTACTGGCACAGGGGAAGGCCATCACATATAAGGCCTCCAGGATCCAAGATCGCTAATTACTGGCACAGTTCTCTGATACGTCATTGTATCCTTTAGCATTCTCCTCTCTGAGTCACGTAAAATACTGTATATGAAACACAATACTTGAGAAGGAAGAAGAGAAGTCTGTAAAGCATAATTATTTGAGAAGTATTTGATTTTGACTATGCTTACATTTTCTGACCTATCATTGACCTGGATCCTCTGCTCCTGGATAACTTTACTTTCTGCATCTATGTCTTTCTTTTATTATTCAAAGGCATGGGAACCTTGAAAACAACTTGATAAAAAAACCACCTCCTTTGGATACTAAAACAAAATCAAGTTATTTTCATTACGATGAAGAAATTTTTACTGCTCAGTTACAAAGCCAGTGAAATGTTAATTTTAAACTTATGAAATATTGACAAATAAACAGATATATTCAGGTTTGTGTAAAGAGATCCAGTAGTGGTAATCCATCTTTCAAATAACTTGTTCAGAAGCATTTTCATTCAAAATATTTTTTTTATCTTTTTTTTAAGAACTGTGGAATGATTGTAACTAATAAGCCTGCATTTCATACAAATCATTGAGCAATTGGAAAATGGGTAAAAATAATTTCCTTTTCAGAAGATCTCAGCACATGAAAGGAACAGTTTGGAAAAAGCTTTTGGATTACTCCTAAAAACGTTTAAATTGTCATATTATAAACAACAATATCTGCTCTTGAAATTTTGGTACTTTTTGAGGAAAGGAAAAACAATAAAAACCATTCAGACTGGAAGTATATTTTGGTATTCAGTACTGGCAGCACATACAGCAGTACTGTAAACCAGGGTTTAAAATGTTGTGATCTAAATAAAACACAAACACTAATGTCAAGTTTTACTTTTTTACGAAGGCAGAAGACTGCTGAAGGACAAGGACTGGAGCAATGAGCCTCTATGAGAAAAGTCAGTGGAAAAGGGAGTAGCAAGAATTGACTGTTAGCAAACAGGTTTCCAGTAAGAAGTCGACTCCAGCTGGGCATCTCTGTGATAAAAGTGAGGATTTTAAGGTGTCCAAAGGCAGTGAAAGCCAAGGTGACAAAGGAGATATATACTGTACTGATGATGGGACAAAAAAAGGAACTATGGGAGGGCCTAGGAGATGGTAGTGATCAGAGATGGGGCAACTGGGTGGATAGGCGATGAGAATCAAAAAAAACCACTGAGTTTATGTGGGGAAAGATAAAAAGAAAATTAAAAAATTGCATTAAAAAACCCTCTGATAGTCCAAAGGCCTGAGAAGTGGCAGTCAGACTTGTAGGTATGTGTTTGATCAGTGAGAAGAACTCCAGCCTTGAGTAGCAGTGGAAAGGAGGAAGGTAGCATGAACCATTGTACCCCTACCTACCTTTACCCCTGTCAATCCCTGTGCCAAGAGGGGAATCTGTGTTACCCAGTGGTGGGTGAGCTGGCTGGACTGGGCAGGGGAGGGAATGCAAAGCAACTCCATGCTGCACCTGGCTCCACTAGCACGCTCCACTAGCACTTCTGGGAGCGTTGTTTCTGAAGAGAAGACATGAAGTTGTTTAGGCCTTGAACCTTAGCTGTGGCTGAGCCTGGAAGGAGGAAAATGAAAGCAAGAATATGAATTTTTAATATTCCTACATTATTGTGCTTAGAAAGCAATAGACAGGGAGCTGGATGGAAGGGAAAGGCCTTACAATGGGGAAGCTGGGGGGCTAGATGCACCTCAAAAAAGATGAGGTGGAGAGGTGGCCTTTCATTATTACTTTTACAACTCTGAAAAAAAAAATCACTTATCCTGATCAAGAGTAAAAATATATAAACCAAATATTATGGAAGTGAAGGCTGAAAATTAAATTAAAATGGCATCAGAAGCACCACAGAGAACATTTCTGTCTGGAACATTCTGTTATGTGGCAGCCCATAACAGCAAAGAATTGATCTAGATCTAATTGATCTACCTCCTGGTATTTTTTCATTTGTGATTTGATTTTTCTATGTGTGCATTTACTCATAGCTTAAATGCCCAACTATTTTCCCTGCCTTATTACCACTTGAGTGTAGCTAGTGATTTTAAATACTGTTCAGAAGCGTTTGCAATTCTGTGTGCCTCCTTACGTGCTCATCATCTAAGGTACTCTTATTGAGAAGTGTGCTATTTCAACCAGCCTGAGACTTGCAGACTATCAGTGGGAACTAGGTGACCATCATATACAAACAAGGATTATTGAAAAAGCAAGACATTTGACAAACCTGCTTGCCTGCCTTTCTTTGGCATTCTAAACATAGGTTGTAGAGAGGAAATGTGCCCTCCTGTTTCTTCAGAGAATTTCTGTGGCAGGAGCTTTCTCTGCTCACTGCACAGCAACTATTTTCACGTAAGGGAAAAGGAAAAATAAGGAATGCAATTTATAATATATGTTTTTCACAATAACTAGTAATACGATCAATAACTGGCAATAGAAATGTTCCGCTAGTGGCAAGGAACATTTTATGGTCTCAGCTCCATCAGCTGACATTACTAAGAAATACATGCCATGGTTTCCTTCACAAGACAAACAATATTGCAGCTACAAATTCTCTGTGTTTCTTAGAGGCTTGTTGTAATCTTTATTTTCTTTCACATTTTATTTCATAGGACATAAACATATGCTTTGTCCCATCCTGCAGCACATCCACAAAACTTAACTGAACATTTTAATTTATATTTATACTGAATTACCCGAGTTCAAATTTGCTAATGAAGCTTGATGTCCTCAAGGATGACATATTTACAATTATCTGTAACTAAGATTCTGTAAATCTAAATTCTCTCTGGCCCTTAGGGTCTAGCATTAAGACCCACTAATAATTTTTTCTAGCTCTTACATGGGTAAAATCAGATGTCTGTTGACTCAAGCACCTCATGGCTGATGCCAGATATTCCTGCACAAAATGGGTTTGCCTCAGGCAGGCAGTGCCCAGACAACATAGAATCTTGTATAGATGAGCCCAGAACTGCTTTAGGGAATAACCAAGGGCGCATGTGATCTCCAGAAAACTTTTGTAATGGGCTTCCTTTAAAAAATTCTACCTGTGGTCTCTAGGTCAGTTCAAACAAAGTTTATAGACGCAAAGGTCTGAAGGTGCCTCAAGAGGTCATCATGTCTGATCTCATTCCCTAAAGAAAATCTACCACATTTATGTTATTCTTGATATTGTCTAGGCTTTGGCACTTTCATCACTGGAGGTCTTTACATACAACCAATTTATTCCTCTATCTTCACCACAAGGAAACAGCTCTAAATATGTGCCCTATATATTCCTTTCTGAATTTTAAACTCTTTATTTCCTAAGCCACTCACCACAAATTAAAAAAATAAAAAATTATAAAAATTAATGTTCCTTTGTCTTGTCAGAAGTCTTTTGTACATGTGAAGCCCATTACACTTCTCTCCACCCCCAGCTCCTAGGTCAGTACATGCTGTGGACCATATATTTGGTCTTCATCCCTACTGGGGACTTGGCTGAAACACCAAGGACCTTTGTCAGCTTGTAAGTTGGTTTTCTTTCCTAAGAGCTGAGGCATCTAGGTGTTGACAGAAGGTGAAGGGGGAAGGATGTGACTTCCACAAAATGGCCAAGGTCTGCAACCAGGCCATGGGACAGAGGAAGGACTTTCTGACTCCCACCATGTCCATATACAACCTGCGAGAACACACTCCAAGGCAACATGGCAGTTATTGCTGTGGCAAGATCTGAATTTTATGAGATAAATGCTTCTTCTGGACACTGTACAGTGAAAATAATAAAGTTTTGGTCTCTCACTCATGAAATAAGTGTTTCTTTCATCCAGTTCAGTGTCATAATCACTGTGGATACACACAAATCAGTCTGACTTATCCACACGGTTTAAAAAAAAAAAGTCAAAAACTAACCATTAGCTTTCTTTCCTGGATTGGTTTTGTTTCATTCTCATTACCTGAGTTCAACTGACATAAGGAAAACAGCAGGGCTCCCAGGCTGGAAAAGGGATTTGCTCCTTGCATTCCTGCCAGGATCTTGGATTCGCTCCAGGGACAAACTGCAACATCACACAGGCTCTTTCCCAGTTCCATGGGAAGATCACAGGTGCCAGATATGGTATCTATAAACATACAAGTCTACATGTCAATGCCCCTTCTCAAGTCAGGAGTTTGGTGCTGGATGTCCCAGCCCAGAGCCTCAGAGGACAGGAGTCCTGTAGTTAGACTGAACCTGGAGTCGCACATAAATATTTTCTGAATCTTATTCCCTCGTCTGCTTAATCTGCTGTCTATTATGCTTTTTTAGTACATTTGTAGGAGGAGTACCACCTACTTGAACAGCAGTCATTTGCTAACATAGGATGAGGGAAAACCAAATCTGATATACACAGAAAATTTTTAATTTGAGCTGAGTAGCCAATGGAAATAACACCAAGCCCATTCAAACAGATTTAGAGAACCAGGACCTGAGCAACAAGTGATAGTTGATCTTTTAAGGTTGTGAGAGGAACACATTAAAATATTTTATGAAAGCATAAGATGGTGGAAAATGAATGGACTGAAAGGAAATTGGAGATCTGTCATCTTTTGCATGATGTTCTTGATTTTGAACCAAAAACATAAATAAGAATGTACAGATTCGAAAAGCATGATGGGAGACACAGGACAGAAATTATTGCAGTGTTTCTTATTGACTACGTTATTGCAACCCAGTTTTTTTCAATGCCTTTTGCCAACCATGTACGACTGATAGAAACTAGATGTGATTATTTATCTCAATGCAATTTTTTTCATGAATAGTAGGTCCAAACATGTGCAAAAAATAATTTCATCTATAAATTCTTTTCTCTCTTAAAAAACCAACCAAACAAACAAACAAAACAAACAAACAAACCAACAAACAAAAAAACAGGTATGAATAGGTACAGCTATTTTTTATATACCAGGGGTTTTTGACAAAACATGGAGTCCATACATGAAACAGGGCTCTCAAGATATTCCAGTGCATCTGCAGTCATTAATGAAATCCTTTATGTTGTTCTTATAAGACAAATATCAGGAAATCAACAGCAAAAACATTGCTGGGAACCAGACGTCAGTAAACGAGAGTACATACATCCAAAGAAATACCAAAAAACCCCATCAGGTTGCCTATAAAAATATGCATAGCTTTACAGCTATAAGGAGTTATTCCTGTTCAAAGAAAAATTCTAAATTATTTGTGTTGTGTCTAGTTTTACCCACAGCCTTCCTGAAAGTATATTCCTTTCAGCTTTGCTCCAATATGTCTGAAAGTGAAGAACGCAGTGCTGACTACTAAGAATGAATAGAAATTTTTACTGTTGAACAAAGATATGCTCAACAGTGTCTCTTTTAAGACTTCTCAATATATACTTGCTCTTATAATTTTTTTAACCCTATATTTTGATAAACTCAGTAAGAAACACTTTTATGTGGTGAATATCTTCAAAACCTTCATCAATTTTGCTTCAAGTGAAGAGGATGGAGTATGGTAACTGTCAGTGGAAGAGAAAAATAGAGTAAGAAAATAAACATAAATCTGAAATATTGATATAGGTTAATATATTAGAGCAAAATAATACCTTTTCAGACTCCTAAGCCCTTTGCCAACACTTAAAATGCAATAGAGAAAGTGTATCAGCAGAGACAAAATACTGCCTTCCCATTCAGGCATAGGAATTAATTCAGAAGAAATAAAAAATAAAACAAGAATAGCAATGATAATGTTGCTTCCTCTCAATAATCAAAGAAAAACTCTATCTCACTAGCAATGGAGCACTTTAATTCCTCAGTGTCTTCTCAAAAACAGTTGGTTCTTTTATTTTTTCACTTTCTTTCTTTTTTTTTCCAAAGGCTAATTTGAAACAAACTAGCATGGAGGTTCAGAAATATATACACGTTGAATTTCTCTGTGCCCCTGTTTGCAATGTCAGTTTTGACTATCCCAAAACTCTAAGGGGCAATTACACTTACTATGTCTTGTGCTCTTTTATTTTGTTTCAGTTAGACCCTCATTTAAAATAACCGTCTTGACCCATCTATCTCTACATAAATGAATTTGACTCAGAACTTATACTTGCCAACACTAATACTGCAGAAAACTAGAACCCTTACTGCAAAAAGGGCTTCCGTTTAATGTTGCTGATGCAGAAAGAGTACCATCAACACACTGCTCTACATAACTATGACTAAATCATTGGAACAGAACCCAAAAGCCCCACCAGCATTGCACACACACAGCCTCAGGAAATAAAAAGTTAAAGATTAAGACCGGCAATAGAAGTAAAGTCTGATATTTTCCATTGAATGTTATTTGCTCAGCAACATTCTTGAATGCTGAAGGCAGTTGATGTCCCTCATCAGAATTTATATTTTGTTGCTAGTTTATGAAATACTGCCATATCCCAGCAAGGGCTATAGATCTGTCCTCTTCATCTCATAGGTAAACTGTGTGATGAACATGAAAGCCTCTTCCAGGCATCTCCACACATGATCTGCCAGATCTCCCTAAGCTAGGTGAAGTCACCTCCAGACCTAAATAAATCCCCTCAAGAGTCAGAGCTGACAAGTCGGAGAAAGGTTGATTAGTGAGGTTCCAATGTTGGGTAAATGGGGCTAAGGTGCATTTAGATCCCACCAAAGATCTGTGCCAGGTGCTGGTGGCTGTGTGTCATGAGGATTGTAAAGACTCAGGACACCAGTTTAGCTATCTCACATTACATTGATGGCTAAGACATGGTACCTGTCTTCCACTGCATGCCTTTCTCTTTCCAAATACTGATTTAGTCAAGTATATAACTGACTGGCTGCTCATTCCCATGCTAAACACCAGCAGCTTCCCATACTTCATATTCCACAACAAAAAGAAGTCTTGTTTCCCTGTGAAATTCAGCAAATCATCCCAGCAATCCCTCAACCATATTCCATTGTGGCTTTTAACACACAGTTGCCACCACTACATAAATTCATAGACTTTGAGGTCACAACTCATCAATGTACTACTCTGATATCCTGTGAATATGAATGTATATCACAGACCACAGTCCAAACGGGTAGCTCCCCATGGAAAAAAACAAATCAAGATAAGGTGTTTGACAAGTGGCAGAGTCTTTACACAAGACTGTTGTCCTCATGATTTTTTACCATTCTGTTAATCAGCAGTGATCTTGGCTTTACGAACACTGAGACACGTGTGAGCACTGTGCTGAGCACAGTATCTGCAGAAGACCATGAGAAGCACCTACACTCCATGATGGCTTTCCATTGACAACTACCTCCATTATCTGTCAGCTAGACAGATCTCAATCTATTTAACATGTGTTTTAAATGCCTAAGTGCATTTACCATATCAGACATATTTCTCATCATCAAAGAATAAAAGCAAGTTTGATTAACAAATGCCTATTTTGTGTGAAAACATGCTGGCCATTGTTAATGTTATCCTGATCTTTTTGATTATTTATGAACTTCTATGACCACAGAGTGTTGTCTTAATTTGCTACAGCATGAAACCCACCCTACCGTTTCCCCGTCCTTGTCACACGCCCTCTTGGCATCTCAGAATAACGTGAGGGACATTTTTTTTCCTGGAACTTTTCCTAAATTTCTAAAATTTATGGAAAGCAAACATTGCTGAGGATGCATAATTTCTCTGCTTGCTTTTTCAGATCACTTGTCTGTGGGTTTGGAGAATCTGATAGAGGTGTGGTTTGGTTTTTGTGTTATTTATATTTTGAAGAGAATCTTCAGCTTCATTAGTTGCAAATCACAATATGTATCACCGTCCATCATTATTTATACTGGAGTCTATCTAAGCAACTAAGCCCGTAATAAAACCAAAATTTATTTGATCTAGCAAATTATGGGGGATAATTGACAAAAAAATCCTGGACTATTTCTGTGTGTAAGGTCATCTACCGTAGAATCTGGTGAGGAGGAAAGAAAAGTCCACCCTCCCAGTAACACAAAGGAACTGAGCAGAACAGGTGACTATTAGATTTCTTCTCTTCCACTCTGGGAGAGGAAGCAGTGCAACAAGGATAAATCTTTTCCTGTTACGAATTAAGATTTTTTTTAATATATAGGGGAAAATATGACCAAACAATGTTGATTTACTTACAGATTGCTTCTCTTTCCTGCATTTTACATCAGTCTTACATAATTTCTTATCTGAAAAAGTCTCTGGTCATATAAGTTTAACTTCAGTATTGGGGGCAGACCAGATAAAATAGAGGAAGTTTCTTGCAAGAGAATAGTGAAATATGTGCACAATTGAACTAGTGTTAGTAACTGACTTTTATCTTCACTCACAAAACAAACAAAAAAAGAATAATATGTATGTTTATCGTATAAGTTAAACATATAATTTTCAGAGGAGTTTCTAAACTCTCAACTTATTGTTTTATGCTGCTGCTCATCTTTTAATGATCTGAATCTATTTTTTTACTCAAATTTGGCAATTTTCTATATGAAAACAGTTTCAATATGGAAAATAAAGATTATCTGAACACATTGAAATTACACCTTTTATTTTTAAATAGATTGATTTTTCTGAATAAAATGGACTCAAAATCTCTGGTACCTTTGTTTTCTGTAAAAGGACTTTATTTTGGAAAACACTGGTTATCTGTTTACAGAAGACTTAACTCACTATAGCAACAACTAGCATGAGGGCATTGAAATCCAGCTATGATATACTTTGTGTATGAGCAATAAATTACTGCTAATCAGCCATCTTAGTAGTTGATATTTTCCAGTATAAATTCTTGCAATACATCACATACTGGTTTTTTTGTATCCTAAAACTGACTTCATAGACAGTCTTTTACTTAACAAAAAAGGACTTTCAGAGACTATAAATGGCAAGAGACAGTACAACAAATCCGTGACTGATTAGTTAAGGTTTCAAATTAAATCTTTTCAAGGGCAAGCATGTCTTTCAAAAAGATATGTGTTTCAGTAGGTGCAATTATGAACATCAAGCTGCTTTCATAATATGAAGGTTCAACGCG
Source organism: Corapipo altera (assembly GCF_003945725.1). Lineage (NCBI taxonomy): Eukaryota > Metazoa > Chordata > Aves > Passeriformes > Pipridae > Corapipo > Corapipo altera. Next base: position 5,441,566 of record NW_020884888.1, read on the forward strand.
CAAAATGAATCCCCAACCACTTTTGGTTTCATCAATGTTAGAGCAATCATATTATTAAGAGCGGAAACATTAATACCAATGCACATTTTCAAAAGCTAGAATAATTACCAGGTTTTATTTTGCAATGCCTTTTCCAATAAAGTATATAATTCAAATGTATTTTTGAAAAGAAACAAGGACCAATTCAAAAACCTCCTTTTCTGCCTGTGAGCAACAAATTCAAACCAAATACCATTTAAAATCAGGACTTGTAGTCCTAAGATTGTCTTTATTATTGAGCAGGCAGAGCTGCCATGTATGAAATGTTGAGAGTCCAAATCCAGAGATGCACACCTTCTGACACAGAACTACTCTACTTGCGTTGCTATTGTCTTTGAGGTTGCAAAATCACCCAGTTTCAAGAATATAATATAAATATAATAAGTGCTGTTATTATCAGGAAAATTACATATGTTCTGATGTTAAATTTTAAATTGTGGATGTCTTGAAAGCAAATAAAGATCTTTCCTCTTTCTCTGAAACAAGAAAAAATTAAAGGCTAGTAAAAATTGTAAACCTTATTTAGCTTCCTTGGATTTAATTTTTTCTGATTTCATGGGGGAGGGAGGGGAAAATCCCACTAGCAGTGGTAATTGCATAAATGCTATAGGAAAAAAAAAAAGGAATGGATGAATAAAATAATTCAAACAGTGACGTTTACTACCTGGACCAGATTAGTTTGCTGCAAATCTAATTTGCATGAGATACCATTAAATATAGGGGGAAATGTAACTTATGCCCAGAACAGCTTATAGATGTATGGTTCAACTAGAAGTAAACGTGTGTGAATAAGTGGAAATAAGGAAATTATTATTTATGGGCTTTATATTTTAAAAAAAGTAATTTTGAAGATGTTACTTTTCATCTTCATTTAATTTCCTTTCCTGATGTCTTGGATTACTTCTATGATGTGGAAGTTTGCCTCTTCCAGTATGATGATATAAGCAGCTCATGGCCACATATTTTGATCCATTTTAAAGTTCTATGCACTTTATTAGAAATTAAAGTGTTATTATGAATTATCTCAATACCAGTGAAATCTCAACACCTCCAAGAGATCAACCAAGTTGTACTTCTGATGCACTTATAAGATTACTTATTCATCATGCTTCTATTGAATACAATAAAAAATAAGGTGCATTATGTTAGAAAGCATTTTATTGTCTTCTTCTGTATCTCATTTTATGCCTAAACTAGTAAATGGACTTCTTTCTAATGACATAGCCATGTTATTATCAAAGTGCATATTGTACTGCCCAAGATGAAAGCAGCATGTTTGGAAATCCAATTACAAATTCTTTCAATCAAAAATACTGTGAAAGCATTTGAATATTTTTTGACCTAAAAGAATTAAAACTACAGGTATACTATGTATTTAACATGCAGCTGCTTTTTTCAACTTTCCATTTCTAGGTTCACCTGAAAACACAGCTAAGTCAAATTCAAGTAACTCTGGCAGTTCTGAACATAACATTACTTTTCCACAATAGGAAAAACTACTCACTTTTTGCATATGGTGCCCATGAATAAAATACTTGAGACACTAACTGTTCAACCCAGAAATTGAAATATATCTGTCATTGTCAGGGATGCTGCTTCTGTATTGCACAAATAGAATAAGAAAAGGAATAAAAGAAGGCAAGCATGAAGAAAGCTTACTTTTCTTCAAATGCAAAAATGCAAAATTAAAGCTGAAGTGAACACCTATTTGAGGAAGTAACGGTGTAAAAGTGACAATCTGAACACCTAAAGTTTCAGATTCAAGTGATGGCCATATCCCTGTGTTCAATCTTAGAGAAAAACTACAACCTTCCACGTACCAGCCCTGCCAAATTCAAACAGGATGGATGGAGGGGCCACACTCTTCTCCTCACTGGTAATAATGCTGCTGCAAGCCAGGTCAGTCTCTCAGTTACATTTCTTCAGCTCCCCATAATGCTTGCTATTAGATTCCTGGTAACACCTTTCACTTGAATCAATTTGTCCTGTCACACATAAAAGGAAAGAAAACTTTTGCCTTGAGCACAAAGATGGTAGCAGCAGCAGACTGTCCTTTCACTTTTCTTTTCATACTCAAATTGGGTATAAAATAGGTAAAGTCAGGAGTCCCATGACCTACTTTATATATCATTTTTAAAAGGACATGGTTTGAGCCCCCAGAGGCACACATTTCTCTGCTTTAAGAGAAGCCAAAGATGAGGAGTGCAGGTGCTTGCATGAATACCATCCCATTTGCCTCTGATGACATCCAAGAATGACTCATACTGAAGGGATTTGAAAGAAACAGACAAATCATGAAACGCAAGCACACAAAGTTGTAAAGATCATTAGCTACAGCATCAAGCAGGCAGGCAGGCAGAGGGAGGCAAATAAATGCTGTTTGCAGACATTGATACTTTCAGAGATTCCCCAGCAATGTTTCAACATGCTCCTCAGAAAATTACTGTTACTAGATGGTTGCTTCAGCCCAAGACTCATCATGGGCCAGGCACATGAGGAAGATGTGGGAGAAGCCATGGCAGAGAGAAATAGGTGCTCCTCTTTGAAAAGATTTGACTTCTGGGAAAAAGGAGGGAACTGGACCACCAGCTCCTCAATTCTCTGAAAGTATGTGTTGTTCAACCAGGCTACTGCCTAGCAAGATGGCTCCACCTTTTGCTACCTAAAATAATTTCTTTTCTTTAAAAAAAAAAAAAAAAAAAAGAACTAAACATGTACCTCTTAAAGAATAGGGCATCATTACTTACATTTAGGATAGGTTTCCAGGCTGCAAATTCTTCATGAAATATCTGCCAATTCTTCTGGTGGCACCATATAGACCACAAAGCCAACAGAAGACCTTCAGTCCTCTACATTTTTATCCCCTCAGCGCTGGCCTCCTGAGACATTTCCTTTTTACTTCATTGGAACTGGTTTTAGCTGCTCCCACTTTAATTTTTTCCTCTTTTAGGATGCAAGTCTACATTTCTTTGCCTGATCTGAAAGGAAGACAATGGAGTAACTAAGGTATAGGAGCACTTTGATTCTTCCCACTGTGGTTTACCTCAACTTCCTGAACTGCTGCACAGCTCACAGCTTACCTGGTTTTTCATCATCTTTCCTGACAGTAACTAATCCAAATAACTGTCTGCTAAAGATGTTATCATCTTACTACTCACCAGGATAAATTAATTTGTTAAAACAACACTGACCGTTGCATTAAACTGAGAACACCTCCCTGTTGACCATATTCCATCATGGAAACATGCTATTTTTACTAGTCATTTTAGCTGACTTCCAAGCCAAGCAACATAGTTTATATAAGGAAACTTGTTTGTGTCTTTAACAACTCATAAGGGGCTTTTCAAAATCTAAGGGAAAAATAGAAAGCCAAACACATCAGAATAAGAAAACTCCTTTAAAAAAAAAAAAAAAAAAAAAGGAAAAGACCCTGCAATGTAAATTGATTCTTACTTTCTCCAAAAGCAGTATCCTGAATTTCCTGAATTTTTCCTTCTCCTTACCCACTACCAGTAGGTGCAAAGTAACCCAGAAAGTCAACAGAAACACTGTTTGATTATTGTAAAATGAGCTATTGTGTTGCACACATCTCTTAAGATTTTCTCTCGATGTCTGCTTTCTTCTGGGTCAGACACGTGCCCGAGGGAAAATGCTGTTTGGATGGACTGCTTGTTTCCGAACTTTTCTACCTACTGCAACATTTTCTTGAAAGTTGCCGCACCTGACATAACAGTGGGACTTGGTCTGTACTTTAAACAGAAGGATGAGAGACATAGATGTAACACAATGTCAGGAACAGACATAGCATCAATACATTCTGCAAATTTTCCAGTTCCATATCTCACAAAATAATAGTGGAAAATAAGAATTGAAAACACAATTATATGTTCAGAAATAATCAATCACTTGTTCTTCTTGAACAGGCCATTAAGACCTTCAAAAAAATCCAAGGTCTGCTGAGGGCAATGATGTCAGTGAGTGGCAAAGACTTCATTCAAGTACCTTTTATAAATTATGTTTTTAAAGTATTTTATAGACACAGCATTCTTTATGCTGTGTGGTTGTAATGCTGTTCTGACATTAGTTGTATTTGGGAGACAGTAGGATTAAATACTTTACAATTTTTCAGTATCTGAGCAACAGAACCAGTAAAGCATCATTGGCTCCACTAGAGAGAGCTCTTGTGCTAACATAATTATATTAATAAACATAATTACTTGTTTGAAATCAGTGGAATTATTTATGGAGGAAGATGCATTGTTACACACACACGAGAAGAGTTAGCAGAATCTGGTGTTGGATGACCAGTGTTCCTATGATTTACAAAATACACCCTGCAAGTTGTTCCCTTTCTGTTCACCTTTGGAAACTATTCTTGGATAGATTGTTTTCTATTTTCATGAAGAATTTTTCACATTAATCTGGCTAGTCTGTCTGTGGAAAAAAGAATCTGAAAACACAGACTCTGGCCCAAAACCAAATTATGTCCTTCTACTGGGCATTTGCAGCTTTGTTATCTTGAAGGCCAGTGCTCAGCATAAATTCAGATATTTTCAAGTTGTTAGAGTGACTGTAATCCTATTGAAATTCCACTGAGAATAAGCACAGAATGGAGCATAATTGGGTACAATATGCTGAGGTGGGTCCTACAAAGCCCTCAGTACACTTAGAGCTGGGGCAGACAGGACTGGGATCCCCACTCTGGGCTATTTCAAGGAAAAACACACAAAATATTATCGTTGAAGGAGTAGGAAGAGATTAGCAAAGTTTTGACCTAATCCCAGTAGGGTTTAGATTTTAGTTATAATCACTCATCTGTCCTAATCCTACAAAGTGGCTTAATACAGAAGGATGGAAGAACTACTGAAGCATGCACAAAAGGTACAGAGAAGACTATTGATTGAAGGAACTAAGCTTTCTTTTCTACTCTGTTTCCCACTGCAATTGTTGTATCTAATTTTATGCTTTCAAATCTTAATTCTTTTGTTGAAAATGCACAGATTTGTTTTGCTATTTTTTTATCGATCTTTTTGGAACAATAAGAACTGAATTGTATTCTTATTTACCTGAAAAATCCTGACTTCAGTAATACTTGAATGGAGTACTAGATCTAAGACTGAACATATATAGTCTAAAAAGCAAAAAATTTTGCATGCCTTCTTACTATATAGTACACCAAAAGTCCATCAGAGTCTCTCCGATATATCGGTAACTTTTTGATCAATAAGAGAGCTCTGTTCTATGAAAGGAAGCATTAAATTACCAGTGCACTTTATTTCCCCCACCCCCGCCTTCATCACTGCTTCCCCTGTTCTCACTTGCTGCATATCTTTGAGTTAAAAGGCCGTTTAACCCCTGGCATCCCGCTCATTCTGTTATTCGTTCAACTCCTACTTACCACAATGAAGACTTTGGGGAGTCATCAAATCACAAGCCTGTCTTCAAACTTAAATACACAAGCACTTTGAGTATCCTATTTCCAATCAAATGTACTATGTTCCTGTAATAGGTACAAACACTGTAAAACAAGCTCTCTTACTTTTTTTTTTTTTTAACTGAGTCATTAGAGAATTCTTTAAGCATTGGTACAAAATACAAATTTATTTGGCTGATTCCTTCTGCTTGTGTATCCTCTTTTAAGAAACACTAGCATCACACATATATCAGTCCAGTGCCATTTATATCACATATGTCAGTGCAGTACCTTTAAATTTATTTTTTCCAGTCTAGTATGCAAAAACATAGGATTTTTCCTGGCTCCATATATGAGCACAAGAGAATGTGACAGTAAATTACTTACATCAAATTATTCAGTAATTCAATAATTACTAGCACTTTTAGGTTGCTCTGAGAGGAATTTCAGCAAGTATCCACTGAGATTCAACATTTATTTATATTTCTGAAATAATTATCACGGCATCTTTCATTCAGATACATGTTAATCTGGCAAGTTCTACTCACAGATCAGAAAAGAAAACCCGAAGTCCTTTTCTTTATATTTCTACTGTGCACTAAGCTGCATAATCATGTGAAATTAGCAGCAAAGAACCCCATGCAAAACAAACCCTGACACATACTATACATGAGCTACAGTAAAACAGCTACCTAACCACAAAAAAAACCCAGGTCATATATCCTCAGCTACTGTACATAGCTAAGTCATTCAGATAATTCCTCCTTCACAAGATTGCTTTGTTGACAGCTGTTACACAGCCAGAATTTGTTACTTTCTTATTTAATATACGTTTTTTCACTTTAATACCTTTAAGTGTTAATCAGGTTACATAAAACAGTAATATTAAATGCAACTTAAAGGAGAGCTTCAGACAGTGTTATCCACCTGAGAGTCAAAGGTGAGAAAATACCATCTTATTATTTATCGACTAGGTTAGTCCTTCATTTTCCAGTCTTAACAAACAGTTCTGTGAAACTGCAGAATTAAAGGATTTCAGCCTGCATAGTGACTCAGTACTTGGAAATGGTATAAACTGACAAAGAAGGCAAACCAATAACAAAATACATTCAAAGGCAAATACCATTTTCTTTATACACTCCAAATAAGGATTTCCCTGTCTTCTGAATGTTTAATCGGCTTCCTCAGTTCTACCTCAAATTTCACTGCAAGAATCAAAATATTGGTACAAAGTGAGCAGTCAACTAGCTTCCTAAGCCAAGGTAGAGCAGCTAACATTGTTCAAAAACCACTGAATAAAAATGCTGATACCACATTTGATAAAAGTGACAGTGCTCGACCTCTTCCAGAACTTTGTAACGCTGTCATTCCATACTGAAGATAAAAGCTCAAGCAAAGCACAATACAGAATATTAACATGTCAATTCTTTCGGCTTCAGACAATAAAGCGTTTTGTTTTAAGGTTTGAGCTTTTTGTTTTGTTTTTACATTGTGAATTATAGTTTATCTTCGTTGTGTCATCTTTTTAAGTGTGGTTTTATGACCAACCACTAAGGCTGAGCTGTTAAGACCAGCTTTTTCTGATAATGTGTTGTTATAGAGCAACTGTTCACGAGTTAGGGAAACAGATTTAGTCCTAACAGAAAATTGACTTCATTGCACATCAAGTAGATTGTAAAATATACCAAACACATTTCACTAAAATCTATTTGAAAATGAGCAAATAGCTTTACTATTGTTTTTTCTTCCCATCAGTTCTCAAATTTTTACCAAAACTCTATTTTGCCATGGAAGCTAGTGACAGTGAAAGGTCATTCAACATAAACATTGCATGTACTGAACTCTGAGACACACCTTATATTTTGATTCTTAAAATGCCAGAATATTTTAAAAGTCAAAATCATGTGCTCTCCATTTATAATGTAAACTAGATGCAAAAAGAGAAAAACTACTGGAAAGATTTGCTGAAGTATTTCTGTATTTAAATGTTCATCAAACTGTTAAAAATAAATCTTCATTTCTTTTGAGTGTGAGTAGTCTGAACATACCATGTCATCTCTAATGGAAAAGTCAGGTCATTTACTCAGGTATGATGCACTTACTACTGAAAAAAACATGATGATTTGTCTCTTTTTATTACATATTATTCAGATAATGATAAATAATTAAGTTATTTAGAATCACGGAACTTGTGATATTACCAAAGTAAACAGAGATGATAATAGGAATGGATTCGAAATACTTTACTTAGATTTTTTTACTATCTCAAAAGATTTCATAGAAGTTGGAAAGATGAAAATAATTTTCAAAATGGTAAAAATTTCATTCTGTTAAACACTGAAATATTATCATGTTATTCTAAGAGCGTTGTAAGAGAAAAGACAGTACATTATTTGATTATGCATCAGAATTAATTTCCAGATCCTTGATAACTGAGGTTATTTTATAATCTGTAGATGGCTTCATGATTTAACTACAGAAATTACCTTGTCATAGATTAAATGAAAAACACAGCTAAGGCAAGGTTCAGCTCAGCTCTGGACTCTGAAGCATCACTTTAGGTGTTTACAATAAGTGTCTGCACATATGCTGGATGTGGGGGAGACTCAGCTCATTCTAAATTGAAGGAGATTTTGCCAGCACAGTTGCTAGCACACGGAGCCCCAAAGCAAGTTCCAGCTACTGAAACCTGCCCAGCCACCAACTGCTGTTCCAGCGGGGCGTGGGTCTCCCTTCAACCTGTGCTAGATCTTTTGGATTAAGGTGATGCTCATGGCAACTTAAATGACAATGGGTGCCCACATGTAGTCAAATGAAAAAGTCACAGAGCCCCACTGATTCTGATAGGTTGACTCTTGCTCACATGTAAGCATTTCCACTATCAATACACACTTCTGCTACTTATCTGAATCTGGAGCTCACCCACAGTCTCATCCAGCACCTTTACCGTAGCTTTTCTTGAGAAGAATGCCCTCCTAATTTAAACTTTTGATTACTAAACTGCTTCGCAACCTAAAGTCTTCATCTACCAGACTTTTCTATCACTTTTATTATATTACTTATAATTGTGTCTCCTTAAAGCATACAAATTTCCTGAAGCTGAAAAACCTTCAGCCATTATATACGATTAGTATACTGCTCTCTGTATTCTGCCAACTTTCCTCTGCAGTCACCTCTTGACAAAACTGTACACACCTCACTTTTATACTCTGTCCCCCCAACTCAATTTTGTTTTCCATTGTTTCCATTTGGATTATTTGTGTTGTTTCCTAAATTTCTCTCAGAGTCTTTTTAGTAATGTGAAATTCAGAACCGAAAGAATATCAACTGCCAGCAACAAAGCTGCATAAAGTGTTTGTACCTGGGAACTCTTCCAGGGCAGAAAACAAAATGCAGGCACTAGAACTAACAAAAAGCTGATAGCAACTGATGTGCCAACTGTATTACAACCATCTGTACTCTAAATCTTTGTCTTTCTAAATGGGCGAGATCTGAAACAAAGTAGTTTTCATTCCTAAAAAGGAATGGGTTGCCTTAAAAGTAACTTCTATCTACTCTCTGCAGAAAATCCATTCATTAATCTTTATTCTGTTTAGAGATAATTTTCCCAGCTTTAGTCAGTTTTGTTTACACATAAACTGAAATTATCTGTGGTGGTAAAAAAAAGTATATTTAATCATTGTCCCATGATCTACTAAAGTCTACAAGGTAGAATTTTAAAGTCTTGTAAATAATTTAGAAATGGAACCAAAAAGTTCAGAAATTATAATGACACAGCAACGTGCAAACAAACACTTTGTGAATTGCCTAATTTCCATTGCTCTCCATGGGAATTCATAAGCTTCAAGCTTTTGAAAACCACGGCAAGTATTAATAGTCCCATGAAGTAATTGACATCACCATCTTTTGTATAAAAAGGCCTCTACTTCAGAAATATTCTCTGCTATTTGACTATGTAAAAGAAGCTCCAATGACCAGACACCTTTGGTTTTTAGCTCTATTTGCCTAAGATGTAACAATCTTACCTCTGATATTACAGTATTTTATTGGCATTTCTAGATTAGAATATTGCAGTGAAATCCACCAGTAGCCAGATCTTTTTTCTCAGACTGAAAAAGAATTTATTAGAGATTGACTTTTAAATGCTGCTTTTGTCAATGGGTTACAAGACCTACTTCTAGGTGAATTTTAAGACGCTGCTTTTCAGCTATGCACTGATTTATCTTTTCTATCTCTAATACTCTTTTTTTCCAAGACACATTTCTGCATTTGAGACCTGTGAATACCTTTGGTTTCAAATTGAAGAGGTACAATCAGCATTTTCTCTTTAAAGATATCTTCACTTTGGCATTAATGTAGGAAATATTTCTGTTTAAGGCACACCTAGAGTATGGAATTACCTTTAGACTTTTTTTAGCAATAATTTCTAATTTCAAAAATACCAGTTGATGGTTATTTTTACAGGCAATGACCCAGAAAACAGGCTATCACTTTGGCTTTGTGATTTTTCCTGTACTGTGTTCCTCACATAAACAGTAGAGCTAATATTGGAACTCCTTTAAAAATGCAGGGAAATGATTAATTAATGTGTCTATTAATTATTTGGGAAAAGGTGAAGTCCAAGGTGGCATATTCACAGATGTCAAAATAATTTAGGTTACTGAAAACCAGGAAGAACTGTGTGGAATTCCAGAGGCACTTTAAAAGATAGACAACTGTGCTGCCTGACTGCAGTTAAAACTCTGTGTTAACAAAGGCATGTTAATGTACAGTGGGAGGTAAAACATTCAATATGATTTGAGCTGACGATACACCTTCATGATCTCTAAGTGCACAGTAATCATCTGGGAGTGGGGCATAGGAGACAATGAGTCATTGTTGGCATCTCTGTTAACATAATTATTAATTATTTGGGGGACTAAATTTTAAAATATATTTAAAAATTGGATTAAAATAATACCAGATAAATTATATAATGCCATCAATCAGATTAGTTGGGTTTGTGTTTACTGCTCATAAACCATTTTACTCCCTTGCACACATTTCCTTTCTCATTTCTATAATTTATTCACCTTTTTAACATCTGTTTTAAAATTTGATTTGAAGATCTTCCAGGCTAGAGCTCTGTGTTTGTACAGTACGCAACTCAAAGGAACCTTATGCAGCCTGAAGGCTTGTGGACATCAACACACCACAAATTGCATACTACTGAAGGCCAGTCATATGATTTTGTTTTGAATGTTGTGCTTAGGTCTATTCACCTCAATTAAAATAAATAATAAAGTGCAACTGGAAGGCATTTAGAGAGTGTAAATGCTAATACAATATCAGATTTTTAAGCATGGGGATTCTTTCCTTTAGAGAGAAAACATGTAAGAGAGCAATAAAATAATGCTTGCAAAGGCAAGAGCAAATTGTGAACTTCTATTCAATACCTATATTATAGATATATTATTCAATACCTATTCTACACCTCATCGCAAAAAACAAGGCAACAGCCAGTAAAATTAAAGGTGTATTAATGACCTAGAAAAGGAATTTCATCCTCTCCTTATGTGAAGGGAAGCAGAAGAACTCACTGTGATAGATATAGTTGAACCCAGCAGATCAAAAATGAGCGAGATGGAAGAGGGGCATTCAGTTGCCTGAAGATGGCACAAAGAGACATTTAACACGATTTAAAAGTATCCTAAGAGGTCCACATGACAGAAAACCTACAGGAGACTTGCAGTGTGTTGAAAGCAGATGGAGACCAGCCAGGACACTAAGGCCATCTCCACAAAATAAAAATTCCTTAAGTATCTATCAATTATAGCATTGATAGATAATGACCAGTACCGTGAACTGGTTGCTGATGCAGTAAGCAGCACAGTACTCTCATGTATAATTTCTTAGGTTTTCCCCAAGACCCTGGTATACATTGCCCAAAATTGACCTGTTTTCTACTGCTTATCATATAATTCTGCACAATTCATTAGATGAAAACTGGGCAGTTATTTTTCCAAAAGGGAACTCAATGTTACCATCAAGGACCTGGGTGCAAATCTCTTTTCAAAGCCTACTGTGTCTCGTAAGTTTTTCCATTATTATTATTCACGTATGATTTTGGATATGGTTTGATGTCCTTCACTGTCCACAGAGATAACTGTTTCTTGAAAAGTGGCATCTAAAATTCTTAGTCCACAGTGTTCTGGTGAGTTGAATATCAAAAGTAAGACTTTTTTCCCTACAAACTCTACATGTTAAAAAGCCTTGTCAGAGTTTACTGTGATTGGCTGTCACTCCAAATCCCTCATAACAGCAAGGAAAAGTGAAGCAACATGCAGCCTCCTCTCTGATTGCATAAACAGCCAGCAATATAAGAGGTAATATTATGCCTGAGGATTTCCCCCCACAATTTGACAATCAGTATAATTGATAATGGGCAGCGTCTTCTATATTCAATCCAATCTATACCTGTGCACTTAAAGCCCATTTTATTTTTGAACATGAAACTAATCTTTAACCCAACTTTGCCAGTGGCTTCAAAGGAGCTGGAAAATCCTTTCAGAAACAGATTTGGGGAAGATCACTTGGAAATACTGCAGCAGAAAGAGGAATGGCATTTTTTGTCTTTTAGGAGTTGTAGCAGCTTGGGGACTTTTATTTAACATGACCTCAATCTGGTCTGTCTTGTCTTGATGGGAAATATATTACAGTCCTGATTTATACTGATACAGTAGACTCATTCTTTTGTCACTAGATACTGAGTGTACTTTTCCAGCTAATGCCAGCAGGCAAGAATCACAGCATGAAATCAGCATGTGGCAAATTCAAAACAAGCAAAAGATAATACTTCAATCAGTGAGCACACAAGTGTTGGAACTCCTTGACACAGGACTGCTAAAATGCAGAGTTAGTCAAAAAAGAATCAGAAAAATTAATGCAAAGGAAAAAAAAATCAGGGTCCACTAAACAGAGAGGTATTACCTTTATCAAAGATCCTGATCTGAGAATGGTTGTAGCCTGAGAGAATATCACTGTGAACCCCTCTGAGACAAACCTTTGAGCTCATATTATGGTTTTAATATTTATTTTTAAAACATTTAATTTTCAAAGCTGCTCAAAAATTTCAAAGTAAGCACAACTTTCAGGTAAAAGAATTTAATGTGTGATTTCCAAGTAAATGTATTTTATAAAATCATTTTACCGGATGTGGTCACTATTCCATTTGTTTCCCTTTTGTGATCAACATTTGCTCTTTTTCTATCCATATCCTTTTATACTTTCATTTGTAATCAGTCTTTTCCTGAAAGTGCTTATTACTCATATTGTAAATCTTTCATTGTTTGTACAAGCCCTGTGTGCAGGCAGGCCTTGAACTCTCTGAAGTCCTGTAGGCATCTCAATTTGCACAGCAAATGATTGATGGTGACAAAATGTGATGTCATATTGGTTTTCTTTTTCCAACTGTGTTCATGCAAAAGCTTTGAAGAAAAAATGTTTCAATTGAAAAGAAACAAGAAAAAGAGTCCTTTAATTACCACCCCAAAATAGTGCTTCAGAACTGTCCTTACTGTTTGGTAGCAGAATTCCAGAATTTAGGGAGAGGTGTCAAGGACTGCTTACACAGAGAAAGTGCAGCAGTGAATTTTACCCTGTAAAGTCTTGAAACAGGAGAATCCATCTCAATATCTAAAGGAAGGGAAGATGAAGGCTTGCAGATACAAATCCTTTACTCTAATGAAGACTTCAAAAAACAGAAAAGCCTCGTGTTCTCAGTGGTTGGGAACCAATTCATTTTTTATTGCAAATCACAACAATTTCTGTAAAAGGGTTGTACATGATTTAGGCCCAGGGGATAAAAATAATTTTCACCCAGTTTTATGAAACTACAAACCTAAAATCATGATTTTGAACGTGTTTCAAGATATGAAAGAATTTTTTAAAATTTTGAAATTCTGTTACTGTATAAATCAAAAGTGAACCAATATGCTGAATACTGTGTCCAGGCCTGATTCTGCATTCCGTCTCAAAAAGATGAAAAACACAACGAGATGAAAGAAACATTGAAGTCATTTCACATTAGATACAATGGAGAAGGGAGAACCTTCAGGGCACTTCCCTGGGGATGTCAGCCCACAGATGAGGATCAGGACCAGTGACAGTAACCAGAACTTCATCATCTTGGACCCAAAAAGTCCTTAAATCACAGATTGCTGGAATTTGTAAATCTCTGTAACCTTCTCCTGATTGTATGCACTCAACAACAAATATCTGCCACAAATGAAGACAGGGGCAGCCCAGGACAGCCATCCTTATGTTATATTCTCATAATGAAAAAAGATGGAGAAGGAATGGAAGTTGAGCACACGACTCAATCCCTTGATTAGCAATCGTGTCGGCTGGACTACACGTCAGATGGAGAAGCCAGAATCATTTAAACAAGGCTGTCTGTTTTCCAGGTGGAAAAGACTGCCTTTATCTGGCCCTGGTGCAGTAAAATGTTAATTTTGCATACTTTTAATGCAGAATTAGTCAGTTGGTTTAACCAGGGTAAGGTGATTAACTAGAGTGTGAAAAGGTACAAGAAAGGGAAGAAGAGCTTCTTAAGTTGTATAATGAAGTTATCCATCACGTTGCCACATAGGACAGCTCTTCTACACCTCAGTATAAAAATTGGCTGGCTCTAGAGATATGATTTTACTTGAAGGTAAACAAATTAGTAACTCACTGAGATGACTGTAAGTCCTTTTCACAGAATCACAGAACCTCTTTTCTATGGAAAGAACTACTTATAACTAATCCAGTCTATAATAATCTCCTCATTTCCAAAGTCCATCTATAAACAATCACTGCTTATTTTTCACAGTAGTTAAATTACAGTTCCGTGGTCTGAAGACAAGGAATACAAATGACCCTGAGGTACCCGCGTCTATCCAGAACAAGTTTACAACCACTTTCTCCAAACTAGAATGTCCAAACTCAACTATCTGATCCAAGGAACCTCTAGTTATAGAAGCAGAAGGGGATGTAGAGTAGGAAATGAGAGTTAATGACAAGATAGTTAGCAGGCACCTCCTTTTTCAAAAATTTCTCTTACCTTTCTTATCTCAAAAAAACCCGCAAGTCATGTCTTTCCCACAGTCTAAAACAGACATATAAATAAATAGAATCCTTCACACTAAGCTAATTGTAGGCAGCAAGTCAGTCATATAGAGAAAAAATATACCAATCATGTAATTAGAAATTTGATTATCTGTAGTATTCCAAACATTTGCTTGAGTAAAAAGCCATATTCCTCAAAGAGAATGTGCGTATGCATATTTTAGCAGCCACCGCTTAAAAGGCCTCGCAGGAAGACTCATTGGAAGAGAAAAGAAATTCCCCCAAAATATTCTGAAGCAATCACAAAGAAATAAATCTTGTGCTCCAGAACTGTTCCCAGAGAAAGGGAGTCAAGGGCAATTTGCAATTTCTAAAGGTGTTTCTCACAGCTGTTTCATAACCTAAAATGAAGGATCCTTCATGGAAAAGGAGAAGGTTGCGCTCTGAATCCAACCTAATCCTGACACCTTTAAGCTTAGAAAATGCATGTCATTTGAGGAAGTATTGAAATTTTCACATAAAAGGGAAACATCATCCATTGTTATGAAGAGGTTGCTGGTCTACATTGCATTGAAACTTTTGTACATTCTGCAGCAGAGTAGCCAAGGTAGAGGCATTATCTCTGTTGATAGTTACAGTGTCTCACTTGTCTAAAAATGCAAGTATCTCGAAATCTGCTTCTTCATACTCAGACAATGAGAAGCGACCCTAATGTGTGCTCAGCTGGGAAGTCCAAATGCTAGGGAACAGTTTCCAAAGCAGTCTTTTCAAATTACAGCAAGAACCCCAAAATTATGACTTCCAAAGAAAGGACAGATACTGCCTAACCAGGAAGAGGTTGGTAAACAAGAGAAAGTTAGTCTGGTGTTCTTCAGGATTGTAAAGAATCCACAGACCCTGATGAAAAGGAAGTCTTGGTTGCAGTCTGGTTTAACTGCCATAGGAGGCAAGCTACACTGAAAAAATCTCCTTGACTTCACAGGGTGGAATGTATTCTTCCTATCACAATGGAGAGAGCAGGTTTGGGAACTGTATATGTCACCCAATGAACCCAGAGAATTAGTGCCAAAAAGCTCTGTGGACAGCTTATCAAAGTCTTATTGAACAACTTTCTGCTTTTTGTGATTAACAGCTTTGGGCACGATACTAAGCCATAATCCAGTATCTGAACTGAATGTGCTCCTGCCCAAAGAGGACCATATGTGTGTTACAGTCCTCACCTAGATTTTTAGGAGCCACATATTTTTGGTGCTGAAATTTTATAAAATAAAGATGCAATCTCATATTAAGTATTCTTAATGAGAATATCCACAGAGAAATTCTTCACATTTAGTTGGATTTAAAGCTATCTAAAGGTTTTTCTTTTCTCTTGCAATTTTAAAGTAAAGTACAGTCTCATTTTTTGCAAAAGCAGTTTAATGCAGCTATTAAACTGGGATCAAAATAGAGTATAGAAAGTAACCAAGGAAATAACAATTTTTCTACATAAGGAAACTGAAATCTGCAGAACGGTATATCTGTGTCTACAGAAATTAAATTCTAATGGTCACAGCTACATAACCAAGTGCTAGATAACAAGGCCTGGGTTAGCCGTTGAAAGAAAGCCTCTGTCCTCTGATCTAAATCATGGATCGAAGAATATGAGTTCAAGGGAAAGCAGTACCAAGTGTCTTTTGTCTAGTCTGTTTGCCAGATTGGTATAGATACAGTCCATGCTACTCTTAAAAGCAAACAAACAAACAAAAACCCAAATTGCAGTAAGCATTCAAGAGATTTTCTCAACCTCCCTTCTAGGAGTTCTCTGTTATCTCTGAAATGGGCAAATAGATCGTTGCCTAAAGCATTACATTCAGATTAACAATAAAGATTTAGAGGATTTAACCACAGAGACACCAAGTGTTAGGGGCACCAAGTATTAGGAGAGACAAGAATCCAATTTCTATTTTTGGTCTTCTAGTTAGGTGCATATCATTAACCTAATCTAATTTTCCACTAGGCATTTATAGGTGCAAAAATATTTTTTTTTTCTGGTTACTTAATGGGTATTTCTAATTTTTGAAACATTTTCAGCTATACAATGTCAGTTTTTAGTAAGTACAACCAAGTTTCTTTGTTTCTTCCAGTTTAGGGCAGACTATATTTTCAAGGAAAGATTAAAATTTTCTGAGAATTTCCATAAAAGGTTAATTCATTTAAATTATTTCTGGATCAGTTACATTCTAAAACTTTTAGATCAGTGTGTTCAAAGACTGAGATAAGAAATAGTCTTTCCCTTATATATATTTACATTATATAGACTTTCTCAATTATGTCTGGATTTCAGAAAAGAGAACCCTTCTGCCACACAATTCTCCATTCTGTCTGGAAAACTCCACCTTTCTTCTTTCCCTCCTCAGACCCTGTAGTTATCTACAAAGTGCTTGTGTTCGGTATAATTGTTGAAAATCAGGATGTGTATATGTGGATTTAGGTCGAAAGATCCCTGAAGAAACCAGTTCAGTTCTATCTCTACTCTCAAGGTTTCCAATGAGCTAAAAAAAAAAATACTGTAGAATTTCCACTTTGGAATTTATATCTAAATGTTTTGACTAGGGGACATTATTGACACATGTTCAATCTGACTCATAGAAGATTTGAGTTCAGGTTCCTATACTGCTCCTTTAGAGCTGAATCTTTCACCATAAATTGCTCTGTGTTAAATGCTACAGTGAACACACTGCAAGGGGTTTTTTGCTTCTGTATCTCCTGTCTATATCTATTGTCTTATCACAAGATAAGACCAAGTCTTTTGTAACAGTTAAATCTCTAAATGAAATTGCCTTCCTAAACATGACTTTATGCATCCCTTTCTGCAGATGCTGGCATGAGAAAATGAGTTCCATTCATTAATAGATAAAAGAGTTAAGAGCTTTCTCCAGAAAGCGATCTAGTCAAAGAGATGCTGAGCATCAGCTGTGACCGACCAGAGTGGAAGCTGCTGTTGCTCAGAAATTCTGAAAAACTTACTTATGTTCCTAAATTCGTATTTTGACTCCTGGTTTGGTTCAACAGCTAAAGAAAGAATTAACACTGACAGGTTCCCAAAGGAGATATTGCTGCCAGAAGGACAATTTCCTCTAGACTGGTTAAAGCAGTCCAAATAAATCTGTCTTCAATGAAAGTTTTAAAAACAAGACCATGAGTGGTGTGTTGGGGTAAATATCCTCTATAATCTTGGCAGCAAAAAAGGCAAAAGAAAAGCCGAATCTGGAAGAAACATGGTAATGGCTATTCTGAAACAGAACTACAGTATATCCATCAAGTATCCTATTTCTAACATTGACCACTACCATCTGCTGCAGAGTAAGACTGAAAAACCTTCTCTTAAAGGAACTGAAGTCCATCAATTGGCTTACACCCTAAGACATGATGGGTTTTGTCTCTACAAATCTTGGAGGCAGATAAAGGGAGAAGGAAGATCCTGAGCATTTTATTTACCTATGGAACTGCCCTTCTTCTCTGGAATCCTGATAAATTAAGGTATAAAAGCCAGACTGCTACTTATATGTTTAATAGTGGTTTGGGACAGGTCACATCATTTTATTCATTTCATCCATTGCAAACACTGCAAAGTTAAATCCAATATAGGAAACAAAATCAAATTGGTTACATACACGGTACCTGTACCACTTATTCCTATCTATATCGTACTAACATAAACCTTTACTTCCAAGCAAAAGAAAAATATTAGGTTTCCACAGGACCTTTGATGGGATTCAGCTGCACTGGCACATGGTTCTGCAGTGCACATGTAAAAGAGGAAGAGAGAAGTGTTTGGTGTGAATGTTCTAGGACTTCATCTCTCTTGCTATTTTTTACCATAAACTTTTTTTTAATCACCTTCTGGGAAACTCTTTCCAAGTTTTGTTTCAGACAAGCTTCTATATTAGGTTGCTTTTGTTCCCCCTAGCATTTACTCTCTAGTGTCATTGCTACTTGGTAATGCCATCTTTTGCTGGAAGGTAAGTTCTTTGAACTTGATTTTGAAGATAAACAATATTCTTCTCATTCAACTTTCCAGAGCATTTCAAAATAGCTTCCGGATCTGAAGTAATGAATGATTACTATCCTTAATGGAATTTAGTAATTGCATGATTCATATGTAACACCAGAATCATTCTTTATTTGTATTGTTAAAACTGACTTTCTTTTTCCTACTTCTGTCTATAAAATATTCGATTGCAAATTTTCCTATTCAACAAATTTACCTTAGCATGTGCACTTCCACGTAAATAGCAAAACTACAAAAAGGAAAAGTGGTATTCAACATGGAAAAAAATTTTTATTATTATCCTGTTTCTCAGTGAGTTTCATGTGGATTTTTTAATGCAAGCGAGGCAAGGCAAGAGTAAACTCATATGGCTCAGTGAAAGAAAGAAATAAAAAGAAGAGGGAGTTGAAACTGGGCTTCTGAACTGCAGTTTTAATTACTGTATTTTTATAAATTCATAAAGGTCCCCCAGCCTGTCTCTTTTGGTAATTCTGAAGTGCCTTCACAAAGCTGATCTGAGTGAATTTAAGTTCTCCAAAATGCAGGTAAGCAACGTTGGGGATTGTTTAGCTAGCAAGCCACTGCACTTTGTAATTCTAGGGGAAAAAATGACAGGTTAGAGAGCCTTATAAATTTATCGGTGATTACTGAAACACAGATTAGGCTAGGTTTCTTTAGAGGAAATATATTGCATTAAGTAAGCAAAAAAAAATTGCCTTTGCTTTTGTTACTTCTTCCACACAGAGTCACATGACACAATTTGCTCCAATATGCTAACGTTGTTTAGGGTCCCATATCTGAAGGGCCAGTATAACATAGACCAGAAGAACAAGCTGCCCTCCCAGTCTTCCTGTGACCCTCTCTGCTTTCAGGAGTGACTGCAGTTCCTCCATCTGCCTTTTCCCAGTAGTGTAATTCACAAAAAACTCAGATTAGTAAGTGTTACTTACATTTATGGAGTCTTCCACACCTATCTGTAGCTTTTTCTTTTTCAGATCATCCCAGGTTTTACTCCACTGTGTTTCAAATTTTAAGTTTCAAGAAAGAGTAGTCAGCTGGGATCACCGCATCCAGCAAGTCCTCCTCCCAAATGCTTGGCAAGCCTAGAAAGCACCATCTGTGACCCAGGAGCTGACTGAGTTAAGAGATCTTCCTTTACACACCAGTGTAAGGTGGTTATCTGACTTTTGGTAAGAAAATACGATGCAAAACTGCAAGCCAACAACAGTCACACAGGGAACCACAAAAATAGCTCAAGGTTTTAATAACCAATTAAATCTAGAAGTAACAGTGGGCAAAAAACAGACCAGCTGAGCTCCTGCTATTGAGCCTGGGCAAGCCCAGGAGGTGTCTGCACCTTGGTAATGCTGGAAAGGGACAGATTTTCTCACATTTGTCCACTCAGACTTCTTCATTTGGCTGACCACAAGCAGCCAGCAGCTGGCACGGCCACCTGGCCAAATTGGCAATAGGCATCCTTTTGCAGCTTGGGTGAAAGCTGGAGCATCTGGAAATGGCTGTGGTGCCATGGGCTGTCACTGACCTTTGGCTCTGTCATGATGCCTTAGGTGAAGTTTCCCCCAGGTGATGTGCGGCCAGCTGCAGTAACCAGCTTCAGCAATGTCACCCCTGGCTCTGATACATCCCCAACAATTCTGGGTTTGAGTGTGACATTTTCTTGGTTCCTGGATAAGCAGTTCTTGTCCTACTCTGCTCTGCTTCCACCTGAAAAAATAGGCTGGCATGGGAACAGAGCACAACAGGGAGCTTTGTGCAAGGCTTGAAATGTCAAACAGGGCACACTCTCTGGGGATGTGTACTGCAGGTGTCTGCTCTGTCGCCTCCCGCAGCTGCCTCTGGATATGGGCAAAGGCAGGAAACTGAGTCATCCTTCCCAAGGCAGGCTCTTCTTTCAACATTAATGAGGATTTTGCAGAAATCCCTCATCTCCTGCTGTCTATGTCCTTAGGACTGAGCTAGGAAATCAGATGCTTGGGAGGGAAGGGGGAGAACTGTTAACTGGAAAATGCAAGGCAGAGGAAACATAGCACCTTGCAACAAACATACCTACATTTCATATGTTATCTGCACGGACTTTTTGCAAACCTAAAAATTATTCATATGAGTGTACTTTTTTCCTTTTTTTACCATATTTAACCTTACCTGACATGTATTTTCAATGAAATGGTTCTACTTTCTAGGCAAATTATCCCGGGTTTACTCAGATTTAATCTGAAGCCAATATTCTGACTTGGTTTTTACTTCATCTCTTCTGTATTACTTCAGTTCAACCATTTCACCACAGGTTAAAAAAGAAAAAAAAAGTGTTCAAATATTTATTGATTTTCAAAATAGGAGGGAGAAGATGGGGAAATGTAGGAATGTTCTACAGTTTCTCAGAATTTATGGAGATATTTATACTCATAAATCTGTGTGTTTCTTTATTAGACAAACAGACCTTTTGAGAAAACAACCTAACTGTTCTGGAAAAAAAACCTTTGACTGAAAAGTCTCCAGAAAAGAAAAGTTCTTAAATACTTGTGAACAGTGGTTTAGAGTAATTGGTGGAACAAACGTTTAACAGAAAGCTCAGGGTTTTTTATGCTGAATTGATTTGAACCTGGTTGCAGGTCACGGGTGCTAATTTGGTGGATGTGAGTCTGTTGTGAGTGGTATGGGTATTTGCCCATCAAACTAAACATATCAATCTGTCTTCTACAGTCTGCAGTCCCTGATTTAAATATTTTTTACTATTTTATTACCCCTGTTAAAGAGAGTTCTTTGATGAAACCCGAATCTTGCTGGTCATTTTAGTCTTTTACTATATTCATTCCATGTCATTTAAAAATTACTATTATATAACACATGTATTGTCAGTGACTGTATTTTTGCAATTGAAATATGCTGTGGATGTTTCCAAGGCCCAGTGACCCTCTCACCCAACTCACACCTGCAGGGTGCAGAATTACTGCTTGGAGCTATAGAAAATTTTTATATTGTCATGACATAATATCAACATTAAATACTCGAAGATTCTTATGATGTTTATGATTTCAAATGCTCAAAGAAAAGAAGCAGAAAGGATCAAGATGTATTTATCTCTTCAGCATTGTTGTCATTTTTTTTACCATCTCACTTTAATGTGTTTTAAACACAGAGAAAACATTAACATGCTACTAAGAAAATTATCAGTGAGCATTGAAAATAAGTACCTATCAAAAAATATTGCAATTAGTCTTTAGCAGACTGGTTTCAGTCTTCTCTTGGAATATAGTCCCTTCATACAATACAGACACTTTTCTGCATTATTTCCCCTGTATCTGTACATACAAGTGCAGAGACATGCATGAATGTAAATGTGTGCATAATCCTGGTTCCACTATTTCTAAACTTTCTGCACTAATAATACATATGCAGTTTAACTATTATGTATTGTCAAATATTTTTAACAAGCAGCCATTCTGCAAAGGTTAGAAGTTAATCCTTATCTCCATGGTATGATGACCATGGGCCTATGATCTGTTTTCAAGGCCTTGTGATCTGTTTTCAAGGCCTGGGTGCATGGTTATAGATTGAGATTACAGAGGGGAAGGAAGAGCTGTGCAGAACAGAACACTTATCCGAAAAAAATTGGCTGGTAGTAACAGTTCAGCCTCTACATATTTCTTAACACTTTCCTGCTGTTGAGTCACACTGTATTATAAAATCATCTCACAAATCAGAAAATTGTGATGGTTTAAACACTTCTATTTTAAAACAAACTCTGACGCTCAAGAGCTATAGGCAAAATATCAAGGTATTTACTCATAGAGTTGGATCCTAGTGAGCATTAGCTGGCATCCTACGTCAGAGTACTACCCACAAAAGCTGAAGGCATGCTGTGACTGTTTGAGATGTTTAGCAACTTGCAAAGCCATATGAGTGTTCAAGGGAGCATGGTTAGCCCAAGGAGCTGGAACAAAAAAAAAAAAAAGAAAAAAAAAGAGAACTGATTTGGGCCATAATGTGATAGTTGGTCAGGTACACCCAGATGTACACAATACAGATGGCAGGATGACACTCTGGTTCTATTGAATTCATCAGAAAAATGCTTACTGACTTTAACAAGGACAGATATAATCCCAGAACCTGAAATATCTCCACAAACCAGTTAATTTTCAGTATAAAATGTCTAAATGTATGTTTTATCAAGCCACTTTTATGTTTCGCTGGCCCCTTTATCTTGTGTCAACCAAAAATTCATAATACCAATTTTGACTGAAGGCTGGCTTTAATTACAATTTCTTTTACAGGTCTCAACTGCTTTTTGTGTCCTGGGAAATGAGAGCAATTTTTTCTATCATATTCAGAAAGAAAATGAAAAGGTTGGTAAATGTATAAGTAATTTTAACTGATTCATTGATCTGAATACTTTTAAAGTAATACAGTAAGTATTTCTGTCACACTTTGAAGTTAAGCTTGGAGCTCAGTTACATCCCTTAGGGTTATTTTATAGCCATTAAGAATGTGTACCTTTTATCTGGTGCCTTCAATTAATTGAATTTCAAAAATATTCTCAAATGTTTTTAGAAAATCATTTAGTTCCTGGAGGACATTCCTGTGTGATTTATTGTTACAGTAATTAAAAGCAGTGAGTATTACACTGGTCACTGTTGGAACTCCTGTCTGCCTTTGGCTATATTTTGGTTTAAGTTAAAACATATAGTGCACTTGAGAGACTTGTGAAGGGAGGTAAGAAAAAAAATTAATTATTTTCAGATTGCTTCAGAATTTTGGCACACTTAGAAATAACCTCTTAAAGTGATCACAGTGATATTTACATGATAATTGTATGCAAGCACAATTAAACTTCTATATTAAACAATTAAATAATGCTTTTCCTGCTATGGTGAATTATGTCTGACTACCCATATTAGTATTCTGTAGTTCTAATCAGTGCCATAAATAATTTTCAGTTTTACACATTCTGCTCTGAAGCAATTATTAAGAGCTCTCAGGAAGAGTTAAAACAGCTAATGAAAATAATTAGCAGGAAAAAAATGATGGTTCATCTTGTATTGGAAGATAACACTAACTGAAAACTACAAACGCTGCTTTAATTGCATCTTTGTTTTCTGAGGCATAAATAGTTCTCTACTATAATTCCTTTTGTGCAAGAAGTGATCACTCACAAGTAGCATTTTACAGAACTACTCACTCATGGCAAGACTGGTGGGATTAGACTCACGGCCCACGTCTCTTTAGTTGTGTAACATGGAGGAAAGAGCTTATTGCTATATTGCTTCCCTGGAGCTCCACCTGGAGCATTGCTCACCTGGGCAAGGTCTGCAGGCTCAGATTGCCCTCCCTGCTTGGGCAAAACTGCAGTGCAGGAAGGAGAACTTGGTGCTGCTGACTCACTTGGTATCTTCTGCCTTTCAAGGTCTTCAGGGAGGCTTGAAATGGTTCTGCTTCTAAATCTTTAAAATTACACTCCTTTCCTTCTAAAAAATAATCCTCTCCACCCATCGACATACTGAGTACATTAAGACAGCTTAGCTATTTTTCTACCACAAAATAAATATCTTCTCAAAATCATGGGCTCACAAATGGAATTAGGGTAATACTTGCTTAGAAAATTATTGAAAAAATAATCGTGAGCCTGTATCTTTGTGGACTACAAAAGACCCTCAGATGACCATACGGGACCTGAAAATAAATGTGGTTTATTAGTTTAGGCATGTATTTATGAATAAAAGTCTAGTTGTACAGATTCTGACCAATGCAGGTCAGTATCAGATAAATATTTTACTTTTAAATGTACATGCTGAAGTCATTGTTCAAAGTAATAACCTATCCTTTTAATAAACCATCCCTTTTACACTGAAATGCCTAAAGGTTTTCTAATGTGCATCAGTCTTTTGAACATCACATAATGAATTTAATGTGAGAAAAGGAAAAGAAATGTACCTGTATGGATCCCTGCACATTAAGATAAACCTTGCTGCTCTGAAGCTAGCATAAAACTTGGCACCCAAACCAGATGAGGACAAAAATACTTTCAGTGAAAATCTGATCTCTATCCATGTATTTACTACACTCTGAATCATGTTGGCTTTCGTGTTAAATTATTCTAGTTAAGTAAATTATATCAGAGGTTTCATGATTAAGCTAATGTGTTTCTAGGACCTTCATAGTGAACATGAGTTCTGATACACACATTAGTATATTATTCCTTGACTAAGTGTGATTTAGTAACCTCTACAGGAAAATAAAGGCAAAAAAAATAAGAGATCAAGCTGGTGTTTTCTCTCTTCTGACATCTTAGAAAGCAGGTCTTCAAGTATAGCCATGGTGCTGAAGGAATTGACACTGACAATTAAATGACATTCCCTTTCTGAATGGAAATATGTGGTGCTATCACCAGTGCTGTTTGTCTAATGACATGGAAAATTAAGGGTTTTAACCACTTGGTATCGTTTAATAATGGCCTTTTCACAGCAGAGAGGGCATTGCTGTAGCTACAGAAATAGGAAAGAATGCCAAAGAATACCAGGAGCATTTCTATACCAAAAAGAACACATTTTAATAGCTCAAACATTGAAAATAGTTGAAACCTTAGCATTATTGGTCATTAAAAAAAAAAAAAAAGAGAGAGAGGAAGAAAGAGAATTTGTAACAACACCACGAACTATATGAAACAAAATCTACAAATGCCCTTTCAGCCATGGACTCTGGTCCATGATTTTTTGGGACCGCTTCCCAAAAACTTTTGCCATGGTTGCAAGCACCTTCCCAGATTTACCCATAACCAGTGTTCCCTCAGTGTCCACCGTGTCACTATGGCTGACCTGCATGCATGTCCACTGGGATTTCAGCTCTGTTCAGTTTGGTTGCCCTCCTGCCTGGCTAGGCCAGTGTCTGACAGAAAGCCACCGTGCTTTCTGCTGCATAGGTCAAAGTGGCAATGGGAGGCAATTTCCAAGGTGTGCGGGTCAACATGAGCAAATCGGAAAAGACAGATTCAAGAGTCTGCTCACTTCCTTTAACCATCACTGAAATAATTAAAAATGCTGATTTCATGGACCTGAGATCGTTATATTACAAAAGACTCATATTAATGTACTGTTACTGATGGTAGCTGTTAATATAAAAAAATTGCTTTTTGAAGCATGAACATCGTATTTCAGGGCAGGGGGGCAGCTGCATCCAGCAGCCCCCCAGCACCTCACCCCCGTAGCTCCCCCGCTGCAACTCTGCCGCCGGGCAAAGGAAGGACGGCTGCTGGCTGGGCACCCTGCTCCGGGCCGGGGAAAGGGGTGGAGGAACAGACTATGAGGTCCCGGTGCCCTCAAAGCATATTTGGGCCGGAGGGCAGATGCCGCCTCTGAGGGGTGGATGGTATCACCCCGCTCTGTAAAACACGACCCGGGCAGGCGGGTGTCTGGACGGGGTCCCCGGGGGGAGGCGGCGGGGTCCCTACCGGGGGCGGCGGCTCCCCACTGCAGGCACAGAGCTGTCCCGGGGGGCTCGGCCCCGTTGCAAGCCGGGTCTGCCTGCAGCCGAGCAGCCGGGCTCGGAGGCAGCCCGGGGCGGGAGCCTCGGGGCAGCGCCAGCGGGACGGGCCTCCCCGGGGGAAGGAAGGAAAAGTCCAAACCCGCGGGCCGGGATAGGGGCAGCGCACACGCCTCCTGCGCCCCCCGGAGGGTTCAGGAAGGGCGTGAGGGTCCCATGGGGAGACTGGGGAGCGGCGCGATGCCCTTGTCCGAGCCGCAGAGCCCTTGTCCCGCCGGTGGGGAGACAGCCCTGGGCGGGCAACCAGGGCATCCACGTCGCTGTGGGTTTGTTACTCCGCTTTAAAATGCAAAGGCTCGTGGTATGATTGGTTTTCTGTTTACAAGTGCAGATGGGGAGAAGGCTCACGTTTTCTTCCTCCGTGTGGTTTCCCCGCCTTGGAAGCTGCAAGGGCAATCCGAGGAGGGAGAAAGAGGAAAGAGAGGAGGATTTCCCAGCTTCAGCATTCATCAGATTTACCCTGTCATTGCACTACAAGGTGCAGCGTGTGTCGAACATTACGAGCACGGGGCCATGCAAATGACACAGGCATGAAAGAGCCCTGGCAAGAATAAATCTGTCGATGTACAGATGTTCCCTATTAACGTTACTGTTCAGCCTTGGTGGTTACTGTGGGAAGACACCGAATTAAAAATTCCCATTGCCGCCCCACCTCTGCTGAACCTTTCTCCCCACACCTCTTTGTCTTCACTTAATTAGGTAGGATATAATACTTTCTTTTTCTCCTACTCTGTCTTATTGAGACGTCTGCCCAGGCTCACGCCTTTAAACAGGAATGATATTGATCCCTCCTCCCGCTTCTGTCAACTCCGATTTGTCCCTTTTCCTGCTGAACAAACAATTAAGAGAAGAAAGTACCGAGCGCGCGGTGGAACTTGGCATGCACAGGCTCCCGCGGGGATCCCGGGCGCTGCGCGGCCCTGGACACCGGGCCGTAGCCTGGAGCGGCCTTGGGCGCCCGGGACTGAGAGAGGGTGGCGGGAGGCTGCACACCGGGAAAGGCATTTCGGAGTGGGGACTCCCTGCCGGCTCGCCCAGCCTCGGAACCGAGTAACTTCGCAGGAGAGCGCGCCGGTGGCGGTGGTAGCCGGCGGATGAGACCGGGCGGGACGGACAGAGGGACGGGCGCAGGAAGACGGAGAGGACAAAACGGGAGCAAACGCTCCTGCTCTCTACCTGCTTGCGGCTGCCGCCGGTGCCTTACCCCTCCCCGCTCCGCTGACCTCCCATCCCTCCCCGCCCCGGAGGAAGGCCCCGGTGCCCGGGCAGCCCCTGCGGGGCTGCCCCCAGGGCGGGGGGCGACGGCATAGTCGACCCCGGGGCGCTGCAGCGAGCGGGTCCCCGGTGCCGGGCGCTGCCGTGCCGCCCCCCCTTGCTCCCTCCCCGCGGCCGGGGGCGCTGGCCCAGGCAGCCCCGGGTATCTCCGCGGCGCCCGGCTCCGCCGCGCTGCCCCCGGGCTATGAATAAAGCCGAGGCGGCCAGGGGGACAGGTACAGGTGCCCATCTCCTGCGCGCAGGGCTACGCCGACGTCCCAGCCCGCCTCCTCCAGCGGGAGGGAAACAAAGACGGCGAGAGAGGCAGGGAGAGTTGCCTGTAAGTTTAGCGCCTTTCAGTCGTGACTCGCGGAGATAAATGATAGTTTGGAGGTGCGCGCAGTTAATCACCGCCACGGCTGCCGTACAGCGTGTGCAACCCGCAGATCATTAGGTTAAATGGAGGACATTCGTGTCCTTCCAGAATCAATGCAATTATTGTTGGCAACAAGGACAACAATTGGAGTGGCAGCACTAATTTTACTAACCTGCTATTAATTATGGTGTCCCCCACGCCCCAGAAGGCGTTTATAACCCGCGGAAGCAAGCGGTACTGTCTGCTTCTGTTTTAAAACGGGAAAAGTTGCAAGTGGAGTGCCTGGTCGTGTTGGAAAGTGTTAATCAGTAGGAAAGAGTGTAATCAGTGGAACTATTCACTTGAGCGTCACTCTGGTACAGGGGGTTAGTGAAGTGGCTGTGGCGCCTGGGGACCGAAGGCTCCGTGCCGCGCCGCGCAGGTACCGCGCACTGAGACATGTCTGCGTTAGCTCCCCGCAGCTCCCAGCCACGCCAGCCAGCACAGACCAGAGGAGAGAAGCCTTGCCATGGCACAGCCGTCGCTACCAGGTTTTAGCGGAAGCCTGGTGTGATCGCAGGTAAAAAATTTCTTCTTCTTTTGGTGGTGATGTTTGTGTGTGTGTGTATATGTGTGTGTGTGTGTCTCTCTCTACGGAAGCGGGGGGTGGGGGGAGCAGTGGGGCTTATCCCCCCCTCCTCCTTCGGAGCCTGCTTTAGCAGCAAGGCAGCTGAAAACGAACTGCTGGAGGGAAGAGAAACTATCTGTGATGAATCATTTGGCTTTGTGCAATCTTTACCTAGGACAGAGGGCAAATGTCTTGTAACATATGTGTATTATTTCTTGGGAAGGGGGTGTGGATATGATATTCAGCCAGCGCTAAGGTAAGGTACCGAGTCAAACTTTCTGGATTTTAAGGAGAACTTTAAAAGGCATAGAATTTGACCTTGCAAGCAGTAAAGTTTTACCCTCGTAGGGAAGTAAGTTGAAGCTGTCGGCTGCCAGAGAGCTCAAAGGTGGTGGCGCCTGAATGCCTGCGGGTCTGCGGCACTGGGGGTACAGAAGCTGGGAAAGGAAACCTTATACAATCTTTACTTTGCTAATGAAAGCGTAGTTGTGATACTCTGCACCGAGCAGGTAAATGTGGGAACGTTGTAGGGTTCATCTATAGCCATAGAGCAACTGTTAGGGTTACAGCGTTTGCTTCTCTTGCTGAAAAGTTTTGTGTGTGTGCGTGCTTGTGTGTGTGTGTGTGTGTGTGTGTGTGTGTGTGTAAGAGAGAGAGAGAAAGTGTTAGCTCTAGTACTTAAGTGTGAAAAGTTAATAAATACAAAGAACAGAATGAGCATGTGAGGCCTTTCTGCTTTAATCTAGATTGTTTGCCAAAGGGATTGAAGACTTACAAAATGAAAGCATTCAAATGGATAGCTTTGAACAACTGATTTTACTTGTAGTTGTAATCTGAGTAAATTAATTAGCGGCTCCTTCTTATGCAACCGTTCTGTTGGTCATCATGGCTCCGCCGAGCCCAAGTCATGGCATGGGTTTGTGCAGGTCGGCAGCATCGGTTCGCTGTCCCTTGATTCAGAGTGAAAGAGGTGCAGTTACATCTCAAATAGGCTCGGGGAGGGGGGGAGGGGGGTGAATCGTATTTGCTATTGATAGCGAGTTTATGAGATAATCTGCTTGAAAATTGTGTAGGCTGCCCTCAGTTCCATGTCAGATTCCAAATGGGCAATATGTAGAGCTTCACAGTGTTTGTCAGGTGGTGTCAAGGTTGCTTTAAATCTATAATATGAAAACAAAGCAAACTCGACTGAATGAGCTTTCTAAAGTCTGTTTAGCCCATAAGCAAATTCCGTTGCTGAAATATTTCCAGGAGTGGCAATAACCCCTCCAAAAGAGAAGGCGATGAAAACGCTGATAGTAAGTGTAGCTGCATTAACTGCCTTTAGATCATGTCCCTGAAGACGTCCATCAAAGCATGAATCCTGAAGAGGTTCTGTTTTACCTGCTGTGGCCTGTTCCAGCATCACGGTGTTTCCTTCTCATTCCATGCTTTTACAATAAAACTTGTATGAACATTGGCTCCAGGTTCTTGGACAAGAAACACATAGCCCTGGGAGAGAGACCTGGTTGGTCTTTGGATGGGAAATACCTGCTTACCTGGGTGTGCAGGCTGGCTCTGACCAGAAGGGAACTCTCCAGCGTTTTCTATTGATCCCGATGGGTTTCCTTGCTCAAAGTTTGGAGAAAGCAGTATGTGTGTTTCTCTTTCTCGAAAGCTGTTACCCGCTTTGTACAGGAAAGGGGCTTTGACAAGGATCAATTTTTATTGCACAGCAAAGACTTGCATTTTCCAAATGCTTAAGGATATAGCCCACAGCATTAAGCGTCTTTGCTTGGATTTGAACAGTGTTACGTTGTTTATGTGCAAGAACCACAAAGGTTATTTTAAATCATTGTGGGGCTTAATGCATGTTTGTGCTCTGGCACCAAAAATTCAAGATGAAATATAATTGTGTTGAGTTTCTTATCAACAAAGGGCCATTATTAGTAGACTGTAAGTGAAACAAGACATCAGCAGTGGGGAAGGACGTAATGTCAGCTTTTAGCGTTTAAGGTTATTAAGTTTTTTTGTCGCTTTTTCTTTTTGTTTGTTTGTTTTGGTGGGGTTATTTTGACGACTGCTTTCTAGGGAATACAGATTGGAACTGACACAAAGCTGACCGGGGTAGAGTAATAGAGCAGGCAGGCTGCAAAGAAAAATGACAAATAATTATCATGATTAATACAGGAAAGTTCAGAGCAAAAATGAGCACAGAGTGTTTGCATGGCACAGTGAAAGACAACTGTGATATAAAAATAGACAAGGACCATAAATATTGAATTTTTCCTTGTATTTTAAAGTTTAATAGACTCATCTAAATATCAAAACCTGTAGTATTCTGTGGGCCACTGCGGAATTGACATCTGCAGTATTATCAAAAGAAGGGGAAAAAAACCCCAAACCCACAACACTAGAACATTTCCAAACTGTAGTCTGGAAAACTGGGAGGACTTCTTCAGGCAGTTCTCCAGCTCTCCCAGCTAATTATAGTGCTTTACGCCAAGCCACTCTTGAGATAAGTGCAACTATTTTCTTTCCTAGTACCGGTGAGTTTTACTCCGGAGCTTAAACAAACATCCCCCAGCGCAATGGGCACAGGAGGCAGAGGGAGCAGCACCGAACACTGCGTGCATACCATTGTGTAAACACTGAGTGTCTTTTCTTCCCAAACAATGCGATAGCCGGTCAGTACGCCGCACAGAAGGAAACTGCTCGTAAAGAGTCTCTAAAAGTGTCATTATACCCTGGCAGCACCGGGGTATAATATAGGAAGAAGGATATAGACGCATTTCTGTGAAAGAAACTCAATGGCAAAGTTATTAATATTCCCAGAAAGAAAAGGGAATTAGCATTTCAGGTGAGGAAAGAAAAAACAGTTTCTTCCCCTCCAAAAATCAATACAGAATTCCAAACAGATTATTTATGTCATTTGACTCCCTTTCTTTGTACGTTTCTCCAGGCTACAGATACTGAGCTGTCAGGAAAATTTGCATGTACTGTATCTGATATATTTTATTTGCAAACACTCTAAAGCTCCATAAAACGCCTCTTGTTGTAGTCTAACTCAATCCCAGAACTAGTATTTTCATCTGTAAATTAAAGCAATTACGCATCAGATATTATATTATGTGTACTGTGGTCTCCAGATAGTCATCAATCACCCTCAATCGAGCTGTCAGTGTGGGCAGATTCGTTTCTGGGAGGCAGTCTTCCAGCTGGGGAGAAGAAGAGAACATCATCATTAATTAGAGTGTGACCCTGGGGCTATTCACATGTCTGAACCCAGGAATCTCTCTGAGCAAGTCTGCACACCACAGAGCAGCGTTCAACTGCACCAGCAGCCCAGCTTCAGCCTCGGAGCTGACTTCTCTCCTTCTGCCATCCTCCCGGGGGCTGCCTGCTCGCCCTGCTTCAGTGGCATCGGCCGTCGGGGAGGAGATGCTGGGACTGCCAGCATCTTCCCCTGACGGCCCATTCCTGCTTCCTCCGAGGGTGAAGCAGAAGGGGATGCTGCCTGCTCGCGTGTGGGGGGCGTCTCAGATCCCTAGAGGGTAGGGAGGCTGATGGTAGCGGTAGGATGGTTTGGGTAGAAGGGGGTGTTGGAGTTTTGAGATGGGGTCAAAGTCATTTTAACGTGAAAAGTCACATCTTTTCCATTATTACCTGAAAGATGCTTGTAAGGTTTTCTACCTGTAATCACACGTCTGGAATAAAAGCTGAAAAGAGAAGCGAGATTGCTTATCATGTGCTTTATTGTCAGCGTTAGCGCTAATTTTAACTGTTGATTAAATCTTAAATGAAGACTCAGTCGTGTGTCCCTTCATATGTCTTGTTTGTAATTGAGACTAATTATTACTGTGGGGTGGGAAGAAGCAGCTGCTCATTAATTAATTTCTAATTAAAAGTGCTTACTAGCCTTTCAGTGACTAAGGAGGGTAACGGAAAATCTTAGCTGATACAACATTGATCCTTCAGATTAAAAACATTCATTTCCTTCCCTTGCCTGCAGAAATATATATAAATACTGCAAGCAGGTGCTGCCGCTGCCAGAGAGCTTCCCAAACTTTCACCCCTATTAGGCACTCTGAAAGCGATATTGGAGAGTCTATTTTCCACGCCAGGGGAAAGGTTCCCGAAAATGAGTGTTAAACTTACAGGCAGGTTAATTTGAATAGGTTTTGCGTGACGTCAGAGGCTTGACTCTTTTAACACAACGTGCTTGTGAACTGATGTGTTTGTATCACGTTTCTTTTTTTCCGTGGGTGCAAAGTATGTATTTCTACCGTCACGTATGCCAGCCTTGGAGCCAATGTAACAATTATTTCTGTTTCGTAGTAAGAAAGGCGCTAAAATCACTGTATATATTTAAAAAGGGGGGGGGGGAAGTTTAAGATTTCATGTAAATAAAGTAAATGTGCTTTTCTGCTTCGTCCTATAAGCATCTAGGGACCTGTGGTTACCAATCAATTGGTACAACAGAGCAGAGCCAGGCTGCAATAGCGTGCAGATCAGACGTCTCGCCTTGTTTCTAGATAACTGGGAGCCTCTGTACCATGTCCTATCCTCAGTTTGGCTACCCTTACTCCTCTGCACCCCAGGTAAGACTTTTTGCCTACCAACGTTAATTGACTGCATTTCAGGCTTTATCGATGCCTTCCGTCCGGGCTGAGGGCGGCAGCGATCCTCTCCCGCATGCGGCAGCGGCAGAGCGGCTGCTCGCTTCGCAGCTTTCCAAGATGCCCAAGTTCTGTGTCGCGCACCGATTTTAAAATGGGAAGGAACACGCTGTATTAGGGTGTTTGGGGGTGATAATGACTCGTGAGGGAGGATTACAGA
Source organism: Corapipo altera (assembly GCF_003945725.1). Taxonomy (NCBI): domain Eukaryota; kingdom Metazoa; phylum Chordata; class Aves; order Passeriformes; family Pipridae; genus Corapipo; species Corapipo altera. The sequence goes on from NW_020884888.1 coordinate 5,474,744, forward strand.
GATGAGGGAGGTGAGAAAGGGGGCTAGACATCCCCCAACCCCCACCCTCTCCCTCTCTCCTTTCTCGTTTCTTTTTTCCTCTTTCATGATTAAATTCACAGTTTACCAATCAAACATGGACGTAGGGAGGTCCGGCCCGTACAAACAGAATGATATTCTAAGCCATCAGGTTAATAGCAGATGCGTGCGTGGCTGCTACAAATCTGCAGTCAAAATAAATATGCATGAGTGACTTCGAAAAAAAGGTTTAAAAACGCAGATGGGAAGCATTGTGCTGCAAGAGGAGGAAACCGGTGTAAACCTCAGTCTTCTGAGAACATCCCAGAAAAGTTAGTTTTTAAATGCAGAGGGCCGGGGGAATGCATTACAGAGGATTAAATGCCCACAGCCACGAGGCGTTTGGTTGTTGTTGTTGTTGTTGTGGGGTCTTTTAAAAAAAAAAAAAAAAACCAAACTGATAAAGCACTTGCACTTCTGCGTTTCTCCAGAGAGTTTCTATCACGATGGAAATAAAATACGGAAGGGGAGGGAGGAGGACGGGTGACACCCCAAAGCTGGGACCTGATTAAAAAAAAAAAAGAAAGAAAGAAAAAAAAAAAGAAAAAGGAAAAGGAAAACCAAACAAAAAAAAAACCTCACCAAAACCACACAACAAAAAAACAACCGAACCCAAACTTAGTTACACTTCGAGAAGTTCCCCCCCGCGCTCAGCGCCGCTCTCTTTCCCTCCAGTTCCTGATGAGCACCAACTCCCTGACGACGTGCTGCGAGTCCAGCGGCCGGACCCTGGCTGAGACAGGGGCGGCCGCCTCCGCCCAGACCCCCGTGTACTGCCCGGTGTACGAGAGCCGCCTGCTCGCCACCGCGCGCCACGAGCTCAACTCCGCCGCCGCCCTGGGGGTCTACGGCGGGCCCTACGCCGGGCCCCAGGGCTATGGAAACTACGTGACCTACGGCACCGAGGCTCCCGCCTTCTACTCCTTGGTAAGTACCCGCCGCCGCTGGGGATGGATGCTCCCGCCCGCCAGCCTCGACCCCCTCCCCAATCTCCGAGCCCCCAGGGGCCAAGGCTGGTCGGCGGGACCCCTCCGCGGGCGGGGATAGCCCCGGGCGCTTCTCCTGCGAACCCCCGCTCCGCCGTGCCGCTCCCCGCGTTCGCTTCCAGCGCCGCGGTCCGCAGCTGTTCCAGCCCGGCGGCTCCGTCCTCACGGTAACGCAATTAAAAGTCGCGCCTGACGAGCTGGCGGCCCAGTGCGGAGGGCCCGGCGGGGCGGGCAGTTTAGGGCGACTCAGACCCGGGCTCGCAAAGAATGATGCTCTCTTCCCAGACAGCCTTTTTTCTTTCTTTTTTTCTCTTCCCCCCCCCCCACACCCCTCCCCACACCGTAACAGCGCGAGTTAATGTCTCTATTGATCTCGCTGGCTGCCGCGGCCGAGGGGCCTCCGGGAAGGTCCGTCGCGCCCCTTCGGGACCCGGGCGGGGGAGCCGGGGCGGGGTCCCGGGCTCTCCCGGCGGTGGGGGCTGAGGGCGGCGGCGCGGTGTCTCCTGCAGAACAGTTTGGATGCGAAGGACGGGAGCGGGTCTGCGCATGCGGGAATCGCGCCGGCGACTGCCTACTATCCCTACGATCACACCCTCAGCCAGTACCAGTACGACAGGTAAGCGCACACACCCCTCCCGGGCCCTCTCGCTGCCCTCCCTCCTCCTCCGTCCCCTCCCCGACATCCCGTTCCCGCTCGCCCCGCCAACCTGCCTCCTCGCCGCTCAGCATCTCCCGGCCCCAGACATGTCGCCTCCCCTTTCCCACACCGACACGGGGTCCTCCACCTCCCCGGGAGGGCGGCAGAGCGGGGGGCGATCCTTCTCCACTGGGGCAGTAATTATCTTTTCCTGTGAGGAGTCAGGCTTGGGCATCCGGTGTATGTTTATTAGTTTTAAACCAGCGCAAACCCACTTACACACCGTTTCCAGGTCGGAGGCCCATTGGGCGTCGGTGACCTTTCCTGGAGGATGTGCATTAAATATTCAGTCGCAGCCCAGTGTCATCTGCGTTACGTTCCTACAATTTCAGGAACAAAAGGGTAGAGGAGATTACAAATAAAAGGAGTAAGAGGAAATATATTTCTATTAACACTTACACCCTGAGGTCACCTAGATGAATTCTGTTTGGGAGGACTAATCAAAGGACAGGAAAGTGGTATTTCTGTGAGTTTGCAAGCTGCTAGGATTTCCCTGTTGCCCGAAATGTTGACATTGACTTTACGCAAATAAAAGCAGGCGATTCCTTCCCTCTTTCTGCCACCACCGCCAAGGCACAACGGGAATTTGCATTGCCCGGTGCTGCTGCTAGCTGAACCCTTCCTTCTTGTTTTCCTTCCTCGTTCGGAATTCTCGAGACAGGTCCCCCTCGTAAAGCTGAGCTGTCCTCATCCCCCTTAAAACTGAGCTGTCTTCATCCCTCTCCGGTCTAGCCACCCCCCGGGGGGTGCTGCAGACAAGCGGCCAGGGGTCGGGGCCTTGGGATCCAGCGTCGGGCAGGTCTCCGGGGGGTGAGGGTGCACTGTCACACGGCGGGGGCTACCCTGTGCCCGCAGGTACGGGACGATGGACGGCGGAACGCGGAGAAAAAACGCCACCCGGGAGACGACCAGCACGCTGAAGGCCTGGCTGCAGGAGCACCGCAAGAATCCCTACCCCACCAAGGGCGAGAAGATCATGCTGGCCATCATCACCAAGATGACCCTCACCCAGGTGTCCACCTGGTTCGCCAACGCCCGCCGGCGGCTCAAGAAGGAGAACAAGATGACCTGGCCTCCGCGGAACAAGTGCTCTGACGAGAAGCGGCCCTACGAGGAAGAGGAGGAGGAGGAGGAGGAGGGTTCGCAGGAAGAGGCGATGAAGAGCGGGAAAGCCGAGGGTACCCTGCTAAAACCAGTCACTTAGCGGTTCGGCCGCGGGGGCTCGGCCGGCAGCTCGCCCCCGGGGCGGGCCTCGCTGGTGGGGGCGGCCGCGGGCCTCGCTCGTGGGGGCGGCCGCGGGGCAGCGCGGCGCCGACAGTGACCGTGTGTCTTGTTTTTGCTGTCCTTTCCCCCGCCCCCGCCCCGCAGAGCCCACGGGCAAGGAGGAGAAGGAGCTGGAGCTCAGCGACCTGGAGGACTTGGACGCCGCCGAGTCGGAGAGCTCGGAGTGCGAGCTGAGGCGGCCTTTCCCGCACCCGCTCCCGCACCCGCTCCCGCACCCCGGCAGCCACCCGCCGAGGGCCGCCGAGCCCCCCGCCAAGATGCCGCCTCCGGCCGCCGCCGGGGACGAGGAGGAGGAGGCGGCGGCGGCGGCAGAGCGGGCGCGGAGCTGCCTGAAGACGGCGGCGGAGGAGTGCGGCCCCGACCCGCTGGGCGCCCGGCAGCGCGGCTGCGAGTCCAAGATATGCTTCCAGCAGGGGCAGCAGCTGCTGGAGGCGAAGCCCAGGATTTGGTCCCTGGCGCACACCGCCACCTCCCTCAACCAGGCCGAGTACCCCTCCTGCATGCTGAAACGGCCTGGGGGCTCGACCGCCGCCGCCGCTCCCGCCTCAGTCAGCGTCATCGACAGACACCAGGATTCGCCGGTCACCAACCTCAGGAACTGGGTGGACGGGGTGTTTCACGACCCCCTGTTCAGGCACAGTACTTTGAACCAAGCCCTGAGCAACACGACAGTTTCCTGGGCTACCACCAAAGGAGCCATTCTGGAAACGGGCGCCCTGGGACGCGCGGTGGGGAACGGCGCCAATGTGCTCAAGGGGCAGCTCTCAAACCTGGCCCATCATGACTCAAACAAAGAGTTTCTGGCGTTTCCCAAATCAGGAAGCAAAATGTTTTGTTCCTAACAGGCCCGCCGAGGGGCGAAGGACTTTCTAACGCTTGAAGAGTCATCTACACTGAAAAGAGACTTGCAAGAATTTAAATATAAAACTTTTTCTTCTTTCTTTTTTTTTTTTTTTTTAACAAACAACAGAAACGAGGATTTAAAGTTCAGTTTGCTCAGTTCAGCGAACAGACTTTGCTCATTGCTATTCTGAAGATTTTCTCCTGGCTGCGACTTTAAGGGATCAATGTCGTGAAAGTTATTTAATTTCCATGTCCAAAAAGCACGTACTATAGCGTAGACCTACTTAAAAAGTTTACATCTGAAAGTTTACAAACGGGAAATTTTAATTCAGATTTAATTTAAGGCATGCCGATATTAGTTATAAAGACTTTTCGAGAGTTTTTCCTCCTGATTTCCCTGTTAGCATATAATTCACAAACAGCACTTCTACTAAGTTTACACCTACTGCACAAATTTATCTTGATAAAAAAAAAGGAATATGTTAAAAGGTATGCTCACTCCAATAAATTGTCTGTTTCAGAGGTAACACAAGTGGTGGTGTTTTGCATTGGGCAACAAACAACTTTTATGTTTAAAATTCCCCTTTGGAGCCTGTCCCGGTAATTCCAAGGACTGTCAACAGGCTGCCGGGAAAGGGGAAGAGAGGCTCAGCAAAGCGCTGCCGCGGGATTGAGGACGGACCCTCGGGAGGGATGCTGCGCGCAGGAGGGATACTGGGCTGCGCCCCGAGCCGTACCGCGCCTCCGCGGGACAGTGCCGGGCCCCGGCCGCCGCTCGGGCCGGCAGCGGGGGCCCAACGGGGCAGGAGCACCCCTGCTGCTTCCCTCCGCTCCTTCCCGAGCTGCGAGCGGGCGGGAGTGGGCCCCTAAGGGCCGGGCTCTGCCGCGGCATCTCCTCCGCCGTGCGCGGAGCAATTGATTCACATGGAAAATTTGATCTTTTAAAGAACCGTTTTAGCTTTCCAGCTCCTCTGCCAGTGCGGAGAATCGCTGATCCGCCATGAATATTTCAGCACTTCAGTACAGATGCTTTACCGTTTTGACATTAAATAGAGTGCAGCCAACAAAAAGAGAGAGGGAGGAAGAGCGCTCTCGACGTGTGATTCAGGAGCACTCTCAGCCAATTTACCACTTAGATAACAGGCGCTTAAAAGATTTCATTTCCTTCCCCGGAACGGGAACAAACTTTACTGATCCCTGGACCGGGAGAGAGGGAGAACTGCTGGAAAAGAACTGCGAGGCAATAACAGATCCCGCTTACCCAGGGCGGCCTAAACCCCCTGAGCTCCGGTGGCCGGCGCTGCGGGGGAAAATCGAGAGCACCCGAAGGACCGAGCTGACACCGAGAGAAGCAGAAGAGTCTTCCTTGTCTCCCAGCATTCTAACCCATCCCATTTTCGGCTCCCCGACAGCCCAACTTCTCCCCTTCCCCCAAATAAATAAATAAGAATACAATATAGGGGAAAAATATGTTTGTAAAGGCAACTATAAACACGACCGAGACAACACTCAGTCAAAATAAAACATACTCCAGCCTGCGAAGTTTCTAGTGAGACCTGTTAGTGCAAGGACTGAATAAAGGAATCCGGGTGCGGAGATCAGATCAAGCCCTTCCCCTCTCTGCGAGCAGCCGTAATTGGATTGTATCCAGTCATATTCCCTGTCATTGTATTGACTTTCGCTCTCTTGGATGATATTATCGAGATCACTGAACCCCTCTGCTGATCTGGCTGTCAAAAGGCTCAGACAGGAGCCCCCGGCCTGGAAAACGTGCATCAGCCGAGATAATTTGAAGTGAAATTTTCATTTTGACAGTAAACCCCTCAATTTCTAAAGGCTCTGCACCCAGAGAGCTCTGTGGCAGGGGGAGGCTTTATAGAAAGCCCACGTCTTAAACTGAAAAGGGCAAAAGAACTCGAATTAGTTGTAATAGATAAAAGGGCAAAAATAAAGAGTCAAGGGTACTTGACAGTAATAGCGAAAGTGGAGTCTCCGGGGAACCGCGATCTGAGCTAAAGGCTGGGCCGGCAGGAATTTTAATGCAGCCGGGGCGGCCGGCGAGCTTTGCCTCTGAAACCCTTTAGACAAAGCAAATTATTTTCAGCCAAACTAAGGAGATGGGGATGAAGGAGGCGAGAGAGAGGGAAGGGGGGAAAGGCGAGTGTTCGGGCTGTCCTCAAACCACTGACAGAGGCAAGCGAGATGGGACATAAACCCCTCTGACTGTGTGATGTTAAAGCGGGGGGAATTTGTGTGTGCCAGCCTTGCTGGATGTGCAGGGACTGGAGGGGACAAGGGGGTTCCCGGTGGGCTTCGGTTTCCATGCGACCAGAGGCTCTGTGGAGTGGAAGGGGACTCCAGTCTTGCTCCCAACAGAGTGACAGCCGAGTGTGTGTGGACTTCGTGTGTCCGTGTGCAAGGAGAGGTATCCTCCCCCGAGCAGCCAAAAATCTTTCTCAGCCTGAAAAGCGTCCTGACTTCGCGGAGTGCCGAGCACCGCTGGTCGCCCTGGGCTAGTTCTCGGCGGGTGAACCCGCACACCAATATAAGTCATTGCTGGCCGGCTTTGGCTGGGTCAGGGATGCAATTTGGACATCCCGTTGTTTGTGAGGCAACACTCGCCGCCCACCCCCCGCCCCCTCTGGACTTAAAGGTGATAACACTGTGGGTAAAACACAGTCACACTGAAACACCAGAAGCCAAAAGAAAAGCCGTTCAACCCTTTATCCCTTCATTTTCTTGTTATTGTTGTCTAAAACAAGTTTGAGTAAGTTTATGCCTGCCGTATATCAAGAGCAGTGCTCTCCGGACCAGGGGACCGACCGTATATGAAGACTGATCCGCCTGTGCCTATGTGCGCTCACACCAAAACATTGCCCATCCTGAGAAGAGACTGTATCAGTTAAATGCGAGGGAAAACAGTTTCTTGCTTTGGTACAGGGATCTTATAACTTAGAGCAACCATCAAATGCAGTGGTCTTTCAAAAGGGTTGGGGGTTTTGTTGTTTGGTTGTTTTGTTTTGTTTTTTTTTTTAAAGTATGAAAAAAAAGGGTGTGAGAAAATAATTTTGCCATTTGATTCAGTAGCACAAGTCAGAGATCAGGTTCAGTTGGTTTAGAGGAGGTTGCAGGGCTGAAAGGGAAAGCAGCTTATATGACTGTACGAAGCAGAAATATAAAGGTAGGCTGAGAAAGAAAGAGAGGAGGGGGGAAAATCATAGAGAAACGGCTTGAAACTGAGAGACTCTAAATCATTCAGCCATGGCAAATTCAAACACACAAAGGAGGGGATGCTAAATTAACAGTGCTTTTTACATAGAGCCCAAATAAAACTGTAATCAGCGACGCGTTACTTTTCATTAAGCGAGTTTGACAGGAGCATATTCAGCCTCGACAAGGGAACAGGAGCGAAGAAATATACGGCTCTCCCAGCTCGAGTCATAAGATAATTCCTTAAGCTCCATTAACAACTCTTAGCCGCAGGAAATGGGCTCCCTGAAAACATCTCCAAATCTAAAAGCTTTATCGACCTCTCAAACCTCTGCTGATGGTTCTATTTTTTTAAAAAAACTTAGAGGCGAGACGTCCAGCAAGGTAATAGACTTTGACACAACACCTTCTTAACTAGAGAGAGAGAGGCAGAGAAAACGAGACCTTAAATGATATTTAAAAGGCAGCCAATTAAGATTTAAAATGATTGTCTCCTGAGATTATGCATGCGATTTATGTCATCCACTTTTTTTCCCAGACATGCATGCAAAATTGCAATGGGGCATAATGCCTGTTCCTTAAATGATGATGATGATGATGATGATGATAATAGAAGAAATAGTAACAATTAACAATCTGTAGCTATCTCAGTAATTGTAAAGGCTAATCTAGGAAAGGGCTGGTTGATTATAAAGCACCTTGCAACAGCCAACTTATTTATAGGTGTCTAATTAAAAGACAGATAGATGAAATGATACACACATTGTCTATTAATGTTTAGGAGCACATTTCTTTTCATCCTGAGTGCATATTTGACTATTAAAGTCACGTAGTTTGTTCATAATCACAGAAGCCAGTGTAGCAGCTCCTTCCCATCAGCCACATGAAGGGGTGTCCAAGAAGACTTTGTCTTGGTACAACTTTGAACATTATATATTTTTAAGATATAGTGGTTCAGAGGATACATTTACCTTTTCCATTTTAATGAAGGCTTCAGTGTGTGAAAGTGTATCCAGTTAAATGCCAAAAACGAGTTAATGCTCACATTGTACCATTTCATGCAGAAATCCTGTAAAATGCAAGAAAATATTATAACTTGTTGATTTTGCAAGGGATCAGAAACTGTTTCAATGACTGTGATTTGTAGATAAATGGGGTGAAAAAGAACCACTTTGAAACACCACTGTGTTTTCACCAAAGGTCAAAATGTTTAGGTTCCCACTTAGATGAAGTTAGTTCTGGCCACAAAGCAATGAGCTAGGGTCTGAGTCCCATGTCTCTTGAGGGCTGTGCATGTAACTTCATGCATGAAAAGAAAAAGAAGAATGGAGGAATGTTAATTGTCAAATTATAGATTTTTATTTGCCTGGTTAAAAAAAAAAGTAATAATTGTGCCTGCCCTTAAAGAGGAAGCTATTTTTAATGATATAGCTAATGGTCAAAACACCAGTCCTGAAAGTGTTACATTTGGCATGTTTTAACTCACATGTACTATCAAAAAGGCTACGAGGTGCTTAGGACTTGTGGGAAGAGTTCTCTTCATACTCCTTGTGAAGTGGCATCACTGCAGAAAATAATCCCAGATCTGTAGGCCCCTCAAAAAGCAGTTTTTATATACACACCAACTATATATGTCTGGAGGCCATTTAATACATAAGCCATTGGTCTCCTGTAACATATGACTATATAGCAAAACCTTAATTTGGCTTAGAACTTGAAGGTACATTTAACATAGCCCGAAGAACCAAGGGAAGAGGAAGTGCTTGGGAGCAATTCAAATGCAATTGCTTCCCCGTGTGCCCCCACTCCATTGAGAAGTGGGACTGGGTTCAGGGAGGAAGGAAAGAAGTCTCCATGAGACCTAGAGAAAGTGCATATATGCAAGCCCTGCTGGTATCCTACTTCCCACAGTGGGGAACATGATCTGGGCATGAGAACTGGGACTGACCTACTTACAAGGCTCAAGAGCTATTTCTTGTCCATCCTTGTTTAAGGAATTCATGAAAATGAAGGAAATATCTTGAAGGAAAGTGTTCTCCTAATGTTCTTTTTTCCCCTCTGACATTAAAGAATTCTTTTTACTCATTCATTTGGCTAGACAAAAACGAGGGCATAAAAATCTTTTTCTTCTCAGTTTTATGTCTATTTCCTTTCTCCAAATCAGCATGTCATTATTTAAATTTTGAAATGGGTTTCAGTAGCAGTTGGTGAGTAGTTTGTCAGGGGTTTCCATGGAATCATAATCAGGCCATTTTTCAAAGACTACCTCAGGAATCCTTTCTGAAATACTCCAAAGGATGACAGTGACGATGAAATGGAACCAAGCAAACATCTACTTTCAACAGTATTTCTTTGATTTATATGATTCCTATGGAATGGTAAAAATCAAAGAATTAAAAAAATGTACTAGAGATCTCATCAAATACTTCTTACATGCATTGTATTATGAAACAGGATTAAAACATTTGCTAGAAATATAGAACAAAGTTGAATAACCAACACTATACCTATGTCCTTATGACAGAAAATGTGCTACATCAGACTGATGAGTCTCTTAGAGCTTTGTCCTCCATCATAGTATCTATTGATACTGGGATATTGATACTGTGGTCCTCAATCTGAAGATGCATAGCTAATGAACAAGTTCACTATTATTAGTATTTTTGCCAAGGAGAAAGTCAATTGTAAAGGTAGGATAGCACCCAAGGAATGAGTTGAAGTGCTTGGGAATCCTCTATGAGTGGGTTCTTCTTCCTTCCTTCCTTCCTTTCTGTGAACAGGAAAAATGACCAGCCAGGCCCTTAAAGAAGGCATATAAAATCAAGCATGGTGTTTTTCCTTCTGTCCTGTTTAGATTACAGCATGCATAAACAAAAGCACTGTGTGTGAAAGTGATGCCACATAAGTCAGCCCTCATGACATCAGTTGTTGGTAGCCATGTGAACAGAATGCTTTGCTTTTGAGGCTTCATGCCATTAGCTTGCCCTCTTTTTGAACATCCCATTATCTTCTCACCAACCTTGTGACACAAATGGTTGATATATTAAGCGGAGGAGGTAGAACCTGGGAGCTGTTGCTGTCATTGCAAATAAAAGTGACAGCTAATTTTTAGTTCAATGTCAAATATGTGATCAAGTACCGATAACATTATTTTTAGAGTCTTATTTGCCACAAAGTCTGGTGTACACGACTTAATTATTTGTTTACATCCTTCAGAGAGAAACAAGTAAAAATCTGCTCACTTGAAGGACCAATCTCATAATCTTAGTCTAAAAGTAAACCAGATCTAAACAAGCCTGGATAGCCTTGTAGTCAGTTTACCACAGGTTTGGCCTTCACTAGCTGAAATACATAACAACAAAAAAAATAATGTGTCCATGTTAATTTTACTGGGGAAGTAGGGTGAGAAAATCCCAACAGGACAGAAGGCTCACTAGATAAAAAGGAGCAGGGGACGGGACCAGGGGATGGAAAGTTTTTGTGATAGGAATTGAAGTTTTTTTATTAAGTCCACACGTTGACCCAGTACTGATTTCTGCCTTCATGAACACCAGACTTGCTCAGTTTTAGCTCAGAGTAGCTTTATTGGAGCTCCTCCATACTTATGATATCATATCAGGCAGCAGGAAGGATCCTTGTGAAGGGTGAACCCTCTGCTGACACAGTTCCTGCATGTAAATCTGTGGGTTAACAACACTTACCAAGTACATGAAGGAACCTCACAGTGTGTGACTGGTTTAGATTAAGGGTTTTAGACACATAACAGAGTGCTTTACTGAAGCAGGTCAGTTCAGGTTATTTTACTTCTGTATTAAATTGAAGCAAATGGAATCAACAAATGTGGAGGCCAGAAGTCAGATTCTCAAACTTACTGCCAGGTTTACTGCCAAACATTGCCACAGAGCCTCTTTTCTCTGACAGTAATGCAGGAGAAAGAAACATCAAGAGTTTTCTCTTCATCTCCCCATCTGGAGGAATGCAAAGTCTCTTTTGGTTGACAGAACTGTGAAGGAAAGAAGGACATTTACTATTCTCACATCTGCTGCTCCACAACCTAGTCTCTAGAAAGTTTTCAGATACAACTATTCTCTTGCTATGCATGAATCTTTGCTGCTGCTCTTCTTTTGCCTGAGTTTTTGTTTTCTAGGAGAAGTGATGAAAGAGGAAGAAAAATCAGGCAAGAAGAAATGTCCTTCACTTTAACCCAGACTCTCATATGCAAGCTTGTGCCTATCACTGTGGATGGCAGGCATTGTCAGTTCTGGGCTTAATTCTGCCATTTTAAGTGCCCGTGTAATACAAAGGTAATACTGGAAACAGCCACAACACATCCATTCTACACATTCATTACATCCAATGAAATAAAACTTTGCCAAGATCTTAAAAAAAAAAATAAAAATAGAGTGAGGTAATTTTGCAAGTTCACTGAAGAGGAAGGAACTTATCATAACAAAATGCTCAGGTGATTTTGACAAATGAGCCTTGTTCCATGGTAAGAGCAAAACAAAAGGACATGAACACTAAATCCTGATCCCAAACTATGGATGAACAAGATGCAGAAACTAAGCCTGATCTCTCTGCTAATACACCATGTCTCATCTTTGTTTGTTGTGAATCTCCATTACAAAAAAAAAAAAAAGCTGAAAAGCAAGTAAGCAAACAAACAAGACAGAAACTGAGTTATACATCAAGAAAATAGAATTTCCTAGTTGATGGAAGTGACAGAAGTTTAGGGGAATGGGATTGCACACATATAGTATGAGTCGGAAGAAAGCAAACACAAAACCAGATAATACTGCAGTCTCTTGAAACATGTCCATCAGTGCTTCCTGGAAACACCAAATTCCTGCTTTTGGAAAGGCATTAATTAGCTATGCATAGACAATTCCCATGCCATCGTTCTCCAATTAATAACAATCAAACAAAGAGGCTTGACATAGTATGTGCACAGCAGTATCATAGAACTAATTTATAGCTGCCGCTAATTCAAAACCATAGTTCCTTAATCCTGAAGAGCATGACTCAGCCAACTATATAACTGAAAGTGCCCAGTTTTTAATGCAGGCAAACTGTATTATAGTATCAGTCTGGAAAACTGAGTCACAATATATGGAGTAATCAATCTATTTACTTACTGTTCTCTCTGATCAGTCTTGTATCAGTATGGTTTGGACTGAATTTTAGCCCGGTGCTCTACCTTTCAGACTTATCTCCCAGGCTGACTAGAGATAAGCTAATATTCCAACCCTTCACAAACATCCCAAGCACTTCACAACCTAACGAAGAGACTTGTTACTCTTGAGTGTGAGGGACCCACAGGGTGGGGACAATACAGTGTGTCTTGAAGTCTTCTCAGTGCTGCTCCCACGATTGCTAGAGAAAGGATGCAACTCATTCTTGATAAACTGTGAGCAACAGCTGACATCCTTCTCTGTCTAATCCCAATGGTAGGGCACATAGGGACAGAGTGGACCAGGGACATTTTATTTGTGATGCATCACTTACAGAAGAGTGGTGAAACGCAATGTTCTGTTTACTGAAAGTGTGTTACCAAATTTGATACAAAGTTAGCTGAGCACAGGAAGAGATTTTTGCAGACCAAGAAATAAGAGCAGCTTGCTGTGTGAGGCTGTGTATATGGGAGAGCCACAGAGGTACAGATGAAGAAGGATTCTTGCAAAGACAGCTGCAGAGATTCCTCTATTGGGCATACCTCGTTTCAGCTGGTATGCCCCTGGGGTTGTTATTTTTAAGTATTTGGCATTCTAGATGGTCAAGAGAATGAGACAGGAAGTATTGTTACAGAACCATGATTGCTGCTGTCACCAAGGTAGCTGACTGGTAGAGAGATAGCTCTACAAATAGGACAATGTTAAGAAAAGGGTGTAAGGAAGTGTTTTATTTTCATTCCATTGCCTTTAACTACTATAAATTTTTCAGGTACTGAGATGTAAGGAAGCAAGGTTCACAGCCTTTGTCTTGACTTATCCTGATTAATGCTCTGCCAGAAGGAACTAATATAGTAATTGTTTTTTACCTGGAAAAGGATAAGTTCCTGACTTTGCATATGTTACCAAAACTGAGTCAGATAATGCTGTCTTAAAGGCAGGCTTTGGCACCGTTCTAACTAGTGATATTTCCTGAACTGAGGAAGGATATGTGGCCGTGATTATTGCATCCAGCTTCCAAAAAGAATGCCTCCTTCTTCAAAGCTGGAGCAAAGAGACCAAATCCACTCCACATGCAGATTCAAGTGTGGGATAAAAACAGAAGGGACTTTAGTGTAACATACCCCATGTCACCAAATTTTTCTGTGGAAACAGTAAGCCTAATTTAAGACTGAATATGTTCAGTGATTGCACTTTTGCAAAAACAAAATATATGCTCTTAATCAGTAACACATTTTTTAACAGCTTCAGCAATGACAGGCTGCCACATGTTTTGGGGCTTTGGATTAAAGGCTAAGATATTTTCTGAGAAATGGAGTTAATCACTTTGGACCATTTTTCTACCTTCACTTCAGAGCTTTATCTGCATCACATTTCACTGTATGCTGGTGATGCATGGCAAACTGGTTAAGCAGGTCCTTTATACTTTCAGATCTGGGCCTCAGCACTTGCATAAATAATACTGTTGAAAAAACTTTGCTCAGACTAGACTAGGGTATCTCATCCCTCCTTTGTTCCTCTGCCAGGTCCTGAATATTCTGGTTCAAGAAACTGGGCATTATGCAGACCATACTGATACAAAATTAGTGTAAGAAGCCCAGAAGTTCAATATTTTTTCCCTTTCAAATGCTGATTTCTCTTACCTTTCGCTCCTGCCCACTGGGCCTTGGCCCTACCCTTTTGAAGGGCATAGGAAGACAAAGGATCAGAGAAGCTGCTCTCTCTCACTGTGACCCATCATACATGTAATTTGCTTTAACTGAACTGAACTGAACTTGCCTACCATGTACATACATAAATGCCAATCATGATCCGTGTTTTTTAGTGCATTTTGACAATATTGGGACTACAGAAAAAAATGAGCTAGTAATTCAGGGTGGGATTGTTGTGCACTAGGAAATCTGCATGATAAATCATGCACAGTACTTTATATAACCTTATCTAGTTTCAGCACTATCAATTTCTTGATTACCACAGTTATTTATATTGATTATGTAAACAAAAAATGCCTACTTGAATAGTCGCAGATATCTGCATGTATATATGTCCATAAGTAGAGAAGGAGATGTTTTTGCTGGGCATATTCCTGAATTTTTTTCTCATTCTCTCAGTATAAATATTTGAGCTTGGTCCCAAACAGATACATGTCAGCAAAAGCTAAATCAATATAAACTAGCTAAGCTCTACATTTTAGCTGTAATAAAATTCAGTGCATTTCACTTATTTTAAATAAATTTAAGTATGACATAAGATTAAAACTTTCTGTATACTTTAATATATATGAACAGACACATATATTTACAAACTTTGCTTAAGTAGTCTTCTCATTTTCTTTCAAAGACCCCAAAAGATTCAAATGACATATGGCAAGAAATCTTTTCAGGTAATCATAGAAGAAAAACTAAGCAGACGTAAATAGATGGTTATTGACTGTAAGATCAAACTCCCCATTGAGCTTATTGTGAACATCCTGTCCATACTAAAATGGGGGTTTATTCTTACTAATCTCTATTTTGAATGTGTCCTTTCCATTTTGAAGTCAATGTGAAGTATGTACACATTGAGTCATAAGATTACTGGTTTTGAAAACAAAGTTAGAGTAAAAATTCCTACTTCTAAGTTTAGGACAAGGTATTTTAAATTAATAGTTATGTTTCTATTAGCAATCCCCAAAGTTATAACTGGAATACAATTTTAATTCAGTCACAATAGTGCCACTTAAGGCAAAGACACCAGTTCCTTCAACTGAAAGCTGAGCCTCTCACTTTTCACAGTTGTCACACTTCCTTCCTTTTTTAGATTTCTTTGAGTATATAAAACAATAAAAAAGTAGATGGGCTTTTATGCTGTCATTTCTAGGAATTTTTCATTCTTTACTGCTCATGTCTTAATAATTAACACAAAGCAGACATAATGGTGTTTTTAACACCTCTGGGAAAGAGTATTTACACTAAAAAAGTTTTAAATAGTTTTATTATAATGTAAATAAACAAGTCCAGTAAAAATTCAGAGAATTTTCACACAAAAGCAATTTTAGAGTAGACTAGTAATACCAGTGACTCCACTATTATAAATTAAGGGATTGATGATGAGACACTATGACCAAAATTCTTAAAGTTTACTCTTTGGACATTTTCAGGTGTATAAGTGATTCACAGTTGGCCTATTTATCACAAGTTAGATTTCAAAAACTGGGCACTCAGTAATTAACTAGTAGTTTTACTAGGAGCTTTGCTGAGCCCTACAACACAACTCCCCAAGATGGTGCAGTCAGACTATGGTTTTGTTTCTACAGAACAACAATCCTCATTGAAAGATTCTTCCAAATCCTGGCCCGACTTTTTATAAGTACAGCTTGATAAGCTACAGCACAGGAGTTTGGGAATCCAAGAAACATGAACATCCAGAGGAATTCAGGTTTTATAGAAATCAGTTGCAACCTTATATATGGTTGACTTTCCATTATAGATGTATTACATAATTAATTTAGTTCTTTTTCCTGTAATGTACATGACCTGATTGTAATTTTCACAAATTTTTCATAATTATTCGTCATATCACTTATGTGAACAAATGTCAGACTATGGTTTTTCTTCAAATGCAGAGCTGTATCTTCTGCTACGTATGACTGATCACATAAATCAACAACCCCAGCCCCTTCTCTGGATACCATTAGCTTTATAAATGTGAGAAAAGCAAAAAACATTTCTAAGGCTTTGAAACTTTTAGGGAAAGCAAAGAGCACTTTAAGCAGAAAAAGGCAGCAGGCACAGGAAATTTAGGACAGCTTATACTTTTCCTGTCATTATTTCCAAATTTTTCATTTTCAAAGCATTATGTTCAGTTACACTCATAGACAGAAAACAAATAGTTTGGTTCCTTTTGGACACATTGAAGTCAACAGAAGCACAGGATTTTAGTTACTTCAAAAATCTTAGGCTGCTTTGTAGTAACTAAAATATCTCATCCTAACCCAAAGGAAGTACGTGGTTTACTGCCTGAGCTTAGATTCTTATTTTTAGATATTTTCAGCTTTTTCATTTTGCCCCACAGAGAATTTGTTCCTGCATAACGAGAAGAGTGCAAATGAGTAAAAAAATATGGTGTTCCACCTAATCAACTTTTAACTTCCTCTATAACCAGTGGAAAAATATGCTTCCTATGACAGGTCCTCTGACCTGCAATATCCATGACGAGTTAGAGGAATCCCACTCAGGGGCTTGCTGTGAATTTAGGCAAGTACTTTTCAGGTCTTTCCTCCTCCCTAGCTATTCACTGGCTCTTACTTCATTCTAACACATTGGTCATGGATTAAGATGTCACAGCATGCAGGTCTGTTTATTTAGACACTTTTTAATAACACCCTGAAGGAAATTCCAGGAGCTGACTTGTTCACAAGACCTCAGCAACATTGCTGACACCGATGCTTTTTCTGATCTGAGGAATAAGCTTGTGCCTTTACTCTCAGAGCCCCAGTCCCTTGACTACCTACAGCAGGGGATTGCTGCAGCAGATCTTCACTCCCTCCTTGCTTGTTCAGATTTCCTTCAGGTGCAGAACAGGGTATACTGAAGAAATAGTGATTACTGCATATTTTGTTTAGCACTCAGGGAAGAGTAGCTAGTATGGTACCCTAAAATAGGGGCCAGGACACAGCATCCGTGGGTGACTCCACCTGGCTGGAGCTTCCTCTCAGCAGTTCTAGTAGCACTGACAAAATTTCCCTTAAACCAAACAGAGCTCTCAGCACTGGTTTAGACAAAATGCCTGAATATGAAATAATCTGGACATATGGTGGCCACTTCTCTGTCTCTCCCTGAACGGCACACTCCATTGAGCTGGTTTATGTCTTTTGATCCGGACTTTCCACAAAACAGTAGTTAAGAGGGAACAGCAATATTCTTCATAAGTTCAGTTGGGACCTAAATATCCCTCACACCTATTGAAATAAGGGAGACATTGCTAGCATATCTCTCCATCCTGCAGGGCTTGCTATCAGCATTATGCAAACCTAAGTGGCATGCTGCTACTTCTTCCCTTTCCTGCTGGCTTGCAACTGTGGTGGCTGCTCAGGCTGTGTGATACAGTTTTTGCTTTGATACAACACAAAAGGTTTCAAAGTGGAACATGCCACAGAATTAGGAAGGGTGGATTGGCTTGCTTTCATGAATCATAATCTTCTCTCTCTTCTTCTCCCCATTTTCCCATGACCCTTATCACTCATCCTAGTTCTGCACTGGCACTGTTCCCACTAGCTCTGCTGTTGTTCTTTCTTCTTCTCTCAGTTTCTCACCATTACTGTTCTACATCCTCTTACGCCCAAAGAAACTTGCCTGCCTCAACCTAATTTCCAACTTCTCTTTTTTTCCCCCTCAAATTTCATTCACTCCTAACAGTACTAGCTGTAAATAGCTCCAAAAAGCTCTGAGTGGCTTCTCAGACATGTCTATTTCCTTAAGGGGCCCTACAATAAGGAAGAAGAAATATCTATATCTTTCCTGCTCACTACCTGAGGAAAAGGGGTACTTCGAACCTGACATGAGGACAGATGAAGAAAAGAAGTGATAAGTGGGAAAACCTGCTACTAGCTCCTGACTGGCCATGCTCTCTTGTGACAACTTTATGTCTCCTAGTCCTCCAGAGCGTGTGAACAGCTGCCCACTGCAGCTTATTGTCCACAGGCTGCATTCACTCTGCACAGATCTGTGCACTGAGGCTTTGGGAGAGTGGCTAGAGCTTTTTGCGGGAATGTCTGAATGTGAGGAGACCACTTCATTGATCTCTAGGATCTATACTTGGCTCTTAAGTCAAATAGTCCTGGTGTGTTGACTGCCTTGCATCTCCTTCTTGAAATGTAGGGTTTCTTTGTGAGATCAGTTCAAAAGGAACAGAAGTCAACTGAATGCTGAATACTAATGAACAACAGTGGAGAGCTGGCAAAAGGCTTTACCAGGGCCAAGCAAGGATCACTACCAGGGATTTTAACTTTGCAAACCAGAATGTTGTTGAAATCCCAGAGCAGAAATAGTGACAGGGAGACTCTAACGACAGATCATGGTACTTGCAAAGCTGGCAGAAATACCTGCTGTCAAGAGAAGCCTGAAATTGTAGCTCATTGGCCACTAAGGAATACAGCTACATCAGCTCTTCAAGTAAATGGTTCCTGCACAGGGGGCCACTGATGAATACACCCTGAGCACTTCCTCTGCTTGCTTCTACTGCTCTGTTTAAACAGCAGTGCTGTCATTATGAACAGCTGATGGAAGGAAGAGCTTAAATTCAAATGTAGCCACAAGGATTTTATACAAAACAAGGGTTGAGCCCATCATCATCCTTCAGGTGCAACAGAAGAAGCAACCAAACATTTATTAGGCAGTGAATGGACAAGAAGCAGGGAGCACAATGCCCCAGCCTCTTCTCCCATTTGTGCAGGGGCATAGAAGTGTGTTGTCCTAACTCAGCTGTTTCTGTGGGTCAAAGTGCAGAGGCTAAGAGTGCTCTGGCATAAGCTAACTTAGTCTGTCATAACAGTGGAAAAGTAACCCATGAAAAAAAATTAAGTTTTTTGCTATTTAAGTGAGCTGATGTGAATCAGCAAAGGAATCAAAAAGAGCAGGCAGAGACCTGCAGCTGGGAGCAGAGGCAGAGCAAAAGAGCAGAGGAGGATAAAAAGCTAGGATGGGGTGTACAAGATTTCCTTCTTTTCTCTGCAGTAAGACATAGTGGGCTTGCCTGCCTGTGAAACTAAAGCCTTGGGGTGAAGTTACATGCACATTTCAAGCTGACAGAATTGTTTACTGCTACCAGAAGAAGGAAGTCCTCCCAGATCCAAAGCCCCACTAGCTTAGTGAGATCCTGTCATGCAGTTGCTTGTAGTCCCTCTCCTTTCCTGCAGGTTTTTTTGTGGAAGACTAATTTTCAGAAATCAGATCAGAATGAATTTAATAACAGAGACTTTTGGAAAAGGGTGTTTGTGGAGGGTGTAACCTTGTGCACCCAGGGTTAATACTGTTTTAATAATTCTGCCTCACTTGCTTTGCTATGAACAGACACACTGACAAAAGATCGCAGAATCATAGAATCATAGAAGAAGACCGATAGGGGAATGTGTAGGGAAATCAGCAAGATTTTCAAAAGAAGGTATACTGATTTTGTAATTTAAACAGAGGCAGAGACCTCCACAGTGATGATACAAGGTAGGAATCATACAAACATTGTCAAGATCCTTCAGATATCTCTTTGTTTGTCTTTAAGTCTGGGTCTCATTTTTGCAATTTGGATATCTGTCTACATTTCACTGCTTTGCAAAGGTCTTTATGGCGTTAGTCTGAAAAGCAACAAAGTATCAGAAACACGCGTTCTGGTCCTACAACATGTAATCCATGGCTGTGTTCCTGTTCCTGGTACTGGGCCAGACTCCCTGATGCCGCCAAGTTCCCAGGACAATCAGGGAGCCAGTTATAGTTTCCTGGTTATCTGAGTCAGCTGCTGCAATGTATATACACCAGATGACAATCATCCCACAGGGGACTGTTCCCCTAGCTAAGAATAGATGGAGGAGTGAAAAGAGGGGTCTATAAGGAAGGAAAGCTGTCCCAGCATCCGCACTGAATGGACCAGGTTGCAGCTTGCACAGCTTTATCATAATTCATAACAAAAGTGATAGGGCCAACAGGCCTGTAATCTTGGCAGCCCTTCAGCATCTGATCAGCCTCATTCGGTATCTTTAAGTAACTCAGATCTAAAGCACTAGAGCAATCAGGCTCCTGTCAGAGGTGAAAGAGGGTGTTTCTGAGTCTGATCAGAATAAAAAGTTTGTCTCCTTGGACTAATGTCAAGTAAACCCATCAACTTCCGAGTATGCAAAACCCACCACACCCTTGGGAATGAGCTCAACAAAAAGGCTTGCACTGCACCACCAAGACCATTGGAATAGCCTTTTCCTTGCTGAGAAACAGGAGACAGAGCTAGAGAGTTCTGCCCATACAGGAGTTTTCCTGCTCACAACTCTCAGCAGCACAGGTGATGCCTCCTCCCTTGCCAACCAAATGGCATAGTGCTTGGCCAGCACTTGCTATGCCACGGCACTGGGAGATCTCATGCTTTTTCTCTGGTTCAGTTGCAGGAGTGCCTGTGCAAAAGCTTTAAATCTTTTTCATGTAAATACACGAAGAAAATACACATTTACATCCAAGAAGCTGTCTCCTGTTTCTTCTCAATCTCTTTTCCTACGTATTTTTGCTCAGTAGAACAACATGCACCTTATTCAACTCTTCAAATCATACAAGTAATTAATTCTGTGCCCTCTATACTTTAGATAGTATGAATGGTGATGCTTATTCTCCAGTGACAATTTTTATTTGAGTATCTGGGCAAGACAAAACAACCAAACTGTTAAAAGGCTATAAGTTAGAAATGGCAAACTTTCACTTTCTGACTTTCCATTCATTAAAACAGTTTTGTGTGGCCAGAGTCTACTTTGAGCTCTATTTTCATTACACAATTGTTGTGTGATACATAAAAAATAATTTTCTTCTTCATCATTCTCAAGGTATTGGATGATACATAAACACTTAACAGGAGTATGGTAAGGCCATCTCTCCCACTCTTCATTCCCAGATAACAAAGCCATTAACTTTCATACCAAGGTGCAGCTGAAGTACAGCTACTGTAGGCTTTCTAATCCACAGTCATCTTTAATTCATTTTGTTTCACCAGTAGTATTAACTATAGACTAATTTTACATATGGCTGTATAAGTTCTAAACTGTCCAAAGCTGCAATATCTGTTCTGGAGAAACTTATGCCTTTTTACAAGGTATTCTTACAGAATTACTTGTGAAACATGTGATGTGGCTCTTTAATACTTGACAAACAAGATAAGCATTTCATAACGTATATTCTCACTACAGAGCAGTTGTTCTTTACAAAAGGCACAAGAAAGAACTCTGAATAAAGACTGTGGTAAATGAGAAAAACAGGTAAAATCTCTTTTGAAAGATGGAAATCTTTAGGTCTGAGTGTAAATTCAGGTCTGTGGCCATTTGTAAGCTTTTAGAGGCTTGAGATGGGAGTTATGGCCTGGGTTATGAAGTCATCCATCCTAGAAACATAGACTGCCCTTCTTGCATTAAAGTCTGAAAATGTAAGTGAAAATATACTCTTGTATATGAATTTGAAGTTGGAAATCTATTTTTCTTCACATTTCTTCTGAAATTACTCATGTCTATCCCAAACCAGTAGTGTTTCAGTTTTATGGCAGCATTATGATTCATGTCCTTGTAAATATATTCTATATGCATGTTATATCAACTATCTTCAGTAATTTAGGCAAGAAACAACATACTTTCTGTTCCTTTGAAATAGCAGTGATACTGAAGTTTTTCAATCTTATTCTGTTTTCAAGACAACAGGATCTTGTTTTCCTCCTGTTAGCAATCAGCTAGACTACTCAGTTTGTATCCACTTGACAAAGTTAATATTTGTGCCTAATATGATCATTGTACTATCATATATAAATAGACTGCCACAGTTGTTCCCCAGAAAAGCACAAAGACTGTGGGGAACATTTGCCAACCTACTGCTCCTTCTGAAAGTAGAATTTTTGACTAGCTGATGGAGTTGATGGAGTTTTCACATAAGTGATACAAATTAATTAAAATCCCCTTAAATGTGTGTTTAAGATAATTTTTTCTTGACTTCATTCATAATTCAGACACTTCTATTTTTTCAACAGAACATTCTGTTTTCATTTCCTTTTTCTTTTAATGTTTTGGTCTACTTTTCACAGGTTTCTAATTTTGTTGTGTTCCATGAGGAAAGTAATACAAGGACTTCTTTGTCCTGCCTTGGAATTGCTCAGATGACTCACTAAGATAGGATCACACCCATTTTCCAAGAGAAAGGAAGACCGCATTCTAGTTTTGATGTTTCCAGCATAAAAATCCCAAAGTGTCATTAAGAGTTCTTCCAAGCTCACAAGCAAGACCTTTTAACAAAGTTTTGACATTTTTGTGTTTTCTTTTGACAATTTCCCAGTTAATTGATCACTAAGGCAGAGATCACGCTCATGCTCTGTCCTTGTCCCTCGCAGACACAGATCTCTTTATGGCAGATACCCCCCACAAGACAGACAGACAGACACACACAGAGACACAGAGTGTCTTCAAGGCTGCTTGATCCCTACAAATCCCCATGCTCTCTGAACAACCAGCTCTGGGGAAGAAGGAGTTACCTTGCCCTCCATGTCACAGCTGTTGCATTTGAGAGGGAACAGACGGACCCAGCAAGGTCCACTAGGGTGCTCATCTGCTCCAGTGGGTCAAGTTGTTCACTGTGCTGCAGGAAACCAACAGTAAAGGCACTTAAACAAACACTGGAGCAAGGGCTGGTGCCTTGGCCTGTCTGGTGTTAGCCCGTGCTGTGGCTTGCAGGGTGCTTCTGGTGACAAGGACCATGTGAACCTTCACAGAAAAAGGAGGGAAGGCCATATATTTCTCATGCCAGGTTGTAGGTTTGCAGCACTAGCACAAAATAGGACCAAAACATTAACTATTTTCTCACAAGTTACAATCCTATCTTTCAAGAGAAGGTTATAGTCCTCAGTCTCTTTGTATATCCAGGCTATATCTTTCAGAATATTCTCCTTGAGAACAGGTAAAACTGTTACTGTGTCTTCACACATCTAAAGGAAAAGCTCAAGGATTAATAGCACAAAATGAGCTTTCTAGCATTTTTCATTTTCCATCATGGAATATTCATGATTTAAAGTTCACAGCCATATAGAGAGCTGTGACAACTGTCACGTCTGAACATGGCTGTGGTGCCATTGTCAGCCAAGCTAGTTGGCAGCAGTGAGGATGCATGCATTTGTGCTATTTTTCACATGGATGCTTCCTTTTATAACTATTTGCAGGTTCACACAAAATGCACATGAACATATGTACATACACAGAAGCCAACATGCACATATCCATAAATGTAAATCCCCCAAATAAAAAAAAAAAAAAGTTTCTTTTAAACAATCATCACTGAACAGGAACAATATTTTCTTCCCACTCAATGATTATAAAATATCAGATTAATGTATTGTGCACTTTATCCATTGCTGTGGATTTGAAAAATAAGTTATTTCTACTGTTTGTTAAAACAACACAAACCTAATTTCTTGAAGTCTGCATTTGTTACATTTGGAAGTAAGTATCCCTTAAAAACAATCACTTTTTTTCAATAATCTTATTTCACATCTTCTTACTTCTCAATGGGATTAATTGCTCATGCAGCTGACAGCATTTAGCTTTATGTTTGCATACCCAGCGATGTGGCCAGGTTTCATAATGCTATGAATACCAAACCATAAAACCGCTTTTCAAAAGCAAATTCATAAATGCACTCATGCATACCTTCTTGAGTTATGAGGTGGCTGCAGATTTGGCAGCGCTGACTTGACGCAGTTTTGACAGGTTAGGTTAAAGGATTAAGTCTAGTCTGTCTTCACTTTGCCCTGCCTCTGACACACTCTAAAAAAAGTTGTAGCCTGGCTCTGTGCCTAGTATGACCTCTACATCTCCTCAGTGACAACACTTCCCTTTAAGGCTCTCCAAAGGTCAAGGCAGATAACTTGTTGAGTCTTCCAGATACTTTCTTATCTGTGGCTCTTCCTCCTAACCTCACACAGTGGAAGAAATATGCAAAACCTTGCAGAAAAACAAATCAGGCTTCATAAGGAATAGCCAGCATTAGATCAAATATATCTATCAACCTTTTCTTTATTACACAATTCTTATTTACAACAGATATCAGAAATTAAAAGTCACTAAAATCATGTACGTGTTCCATATAAAGAGATCTCACATGCCATCTTCTTTTTGCCCTGGCTAATTTGCAATTGAAAGCAACTTTCAAAGACACAGCTGGGGAAATAATGATATGACGATAGAGGAGTACATTGTTACCAAAAAAAAGCCTGTAATATTTGTTCAAGAATTGTTCACCTTTGAGAAAAAAATAACGTGAACAAATAATGATAAGCACAGCTTTTTATTCTGGCATTATGTCAAAGACTTTTACAGAGAAGCATTGGCTATGCAAAATTCATAGAGATTAATAAATTTTAAAAATCAGAATATTATCTGTTTTTCTGTGTGATTTAGCCATTTAATTTCATCTAGTATTGCATTTAAAGACTTGTGACTGATGGCAAAATATCGTTTAAGAACAAGAAAAAACCCCAATATTCAGTTTTGATGTACAAGTTCAAATTAAAAAAAAAATCTTTCTATGCATAGTGTTATAACTTTGTATTCTGATTTCTGTAACAGGTGCTTTTGTCTTCTGAATTCATGTACTCTACTAGAAGGAAACACTTCTTGTAGTAAGATAACTGTATACAAGGCACAGACATCTCCTGGGTACTACTCTTTAAGAGAAGCTAGAAATTTTAAGCTTCCTGTAGGTTTGGTTGTAAGGTGGAATTTTCTGTCAGTAAAATCATTCTTATAGCTCTTCCCTGAACATTCTGCAAGTTTTTACTATCTTTTTTGAAGAATAGATATATGACTGCATTTTGACAATGGTGTCATTAACTTTGTGGACAGTACAGCTCTCTCCCCTGTTCAGTGATTTCTTGTTCATAAATACACAGACTTACACTAATTCTTTTGGCTATACTGGATGAGAAAATATGTTCATTCAAAAAGTACCATTGCCCTTTCAGGTTCAGTGCTCCCTAATGCTAAATCCCATATTTTTTATCCCTAGGTGTTTGGCCTTGCATTTGGTTATATTACAATACCTGTTATTTTTTCCCAGCTTAATAAATAATGCAGAGGATTGTGTACAAACAACTCTGCATCATGATTTTTTTACTATTTCATCTGCTTTTTGGTACCTGCAAATCTTATCAACAATTATTTTATATTTCTTATATGTTTTTGCCAATGATTTATGGCTGCACTGGAGCAAGAACTGTTCTGTGTGAGATCTCAGTTGCAATTGAACTTGATTATGACTCTCTAATAATTACTATATTGGATATTTATCATTCATATATCACATATCATATTGCCTTATTATAGTGAGAAATTTGCATGGTAGTATGTGAAAAACTGTACAGATATTCAGCCTGAACAGACTAACAGAGGTACCGTTGATCAGCCAGTCATCTCTTAAGAAAGGAAATGAGGGCTGCAAGAAGTTTTATGTAAAAAATACACATAAAAAAAGGTCAACTGAAGGGAATTGTAATCTCGTGCTTTATTTTTCATATCAGTTATGTCATTATTTTGGTAGACTGGATGTCATCTTTATAGGTGTATTCTAATGATCATTCTAAAGTAAAAATTTCCTAGCTATCCGTTAGAATTTCTCTGCCATTCTGAAATTTTGAAATGTTATCAGGAGCAATTGTTTTAAAACTCTTGGATTCAAATGATAAGAACTGTATTTTTTGGCTGATTTTCTGTCCCTTTTTAGAAGAAGTATAAGAAGGAAAGCAGGAAGGAAAAACCACCACAAGGTTCACCATCTGAGGTTTCGTTTGCTTTTTTTACTTCTTTAAGCATTGCCAAAGACAATGGGTACTTCATGGGCTGAAGAAGTGTGGGGATAAGAAGGTGCCAGCCACGGTATGGGACTGGGGCAAGAATGCTCATTTGCCTGCAGGGTGGGAACGCCTCTGCACCCTGCTTCCAGCAAGTTTGGGAGCCATGCTGCCACCACTCGCTCCTCAGCAAGATGTGCAGTCCAAAAAGCCCAGTGTCTGCATGTTTAAATGGAAAGAGGGTAGTTTCAGACAGATATCACAAAGAAATTCTTTACTGTGAGGCGCTGGAACAAGTTGCTCAGAAAAGTGGTGGCTGCATTATCCCTGGGAGTGTTCAAGGCCAGATTGGATGTGGCTCTGAGCAACCCGGTCTAGTGGAAGGTGTTCCTGCCTGTGGCAGGAGGGTTGGAACTAGATGATTTTTAAGGTCCTTTCTAACCCAAATTACTCTATGATCTTAACCATTCTATGATTCTAAGGAATTCAACTTCCTACCATTTCTCTATGCATTTATCCTTGCATATTTAATTTATGTTAATTGTTTTCTTGTACCTCCATGAATAAAATAGGCCCTTATTCCTTTTTAGTTCCAAAACATACATTTTGTCATCTTTAGCAGTGCATAAGAAGTTTTTGAGCCAAAAAGCAAACCAAGGCACTCCAGGGGCTTTTGCCATGGCACCCTGCCCTGTGTGAGCACATGTACGAAATACAGTACTGTATGCAGACCGTCCTCAAGGTGGAAAGTGCTTCCTGGATTACATTTTGTAGTCACTACCTAGCAGATACATAGATGTTTAGTAAAGTACTGAGATTCAATGCCATATTTTCTGCTCATCACTCAACACCCAAGAAGTCTCAGAGTGTGAGCTTTAAATTTTCTTTTTAAAGAGCTTACACATCCTTAAAGCTAATTATTCTATGAACCCAAAAAACAGCTTCATGAACTGTTCAATTCACATCAGTTATGATTCTAGAGTATTTTTAAGCAGGTCAGTGTCCACATGGAGTTGTTATCCAGTGTGCATTGCTGAGTGTGAAGAGGACAATGGTTCAACAAGGACTAAAAATGAATTTCATGTTTTAACATTAGAAAGAGTAAACAAGATCATGTATTAATTAAATAAAAGACTAAACAGGACAAACCTTTGGAACAACAGACATAACATTTAAGAATAAAATCAACATGGCAGGGTAAAGGTCGGAGAAGATCAAGTAAGACGCTAATAGTTGTGCTTTTTCCATTTTCTTATCGATCAATATTATGTTTTTCCCAGTGAAAATGCAACAGCAGAGTTATTGCTGACCTTTTTCTCACCCTTCCATTGTGTATAAAATCACAGCAAAATAACAAACAACTTCATAAGCTGGAGAATTTTTCAAGTCAAAAAGCCTATATCCAAAAAATAATTTCAAAGTTACATAGGAAAAAAAGTCCTTTCTATAGTAAAAAGTAATGTATTTCTCTATTAATTACATGTGAAAAACTTTGTGCTAGCTTAAAAGTCAATAGTTACACTTTTTTTTTTTTTTTTGAAAATTCAGCAATAAAGTTTGTTAGCATTTTAAATAATTGACAGGTCAAATAGCAACAAGAACAGGAATCAAGTATATATTTCAATAAAGAATAAACAGGACATGTATATTTCAGTTATTATAATGTAGGGGTTTTTCTGATGTTTAATTTCTTTGTTTTCACTTTAATGCACCATGGATAAAAATTCTATTTATTAATAATTGTTACGCATATTACTATTTTAAAAACTAAGAAAAATATTTTGTAAGAACTTTACATTACTTGCTAATAAGAATATGGATGGCTGCAGTGAGCAATTCAATAGGAAAACTGTGTTTCTGTTCCAGCAAAATGACATTTTCTATTTTCTACCACTACCACCAGGAAAAATGACATGGAAACTGAGGCAAAGAAGATAAATTAAAAAAAAAAAACAGGAAACAAATAATTTTCAGTGATTTCAGTGATTCCAGAACTGATCCCTTTTAATATTGTTATTTTGATCAGCTAAGAATAGGAACAGAATAAAAGTTTACATATGCTAAAGCTGAACTGATTCATTATTGTGAGTGTCAGCATAAAACAAATATGATACGAAATACCATAATGAAACACCAACTTCAAGTGAAAGAAGAAATGTTTATATTTTTCTACTTTAAATAGTATTTTCAGATCCAGTAGATATAATAAAAAATAGTTAACTCATTTATTGAAAATTATTCAGTTGTCCTTTCAAAAATATATACAGAAAATACAATGAGAAGTTAATAGCTCCCTAGTAAAAAGTTTACTGTCATTTCAAATGTGCAGGTAGTGAAGATATAATTGCTTTATATACAAATTAGATAATCACAGGATTATCTACATTAAAATTTAGCTTGATAAATCATAAGGTCTGGTGCTCAATGATACAGTAAGGATATGCTTTGTTGCAGGAGGTTATATGCTCACTAGATGTCCCTTTATGTGACATACAGGGTGTGGTGACTTTTGTAGACAAAGAAAGCCTCTTTGTATTCAAAAAAGTTATAGCTGTTTCCCTTATTAAAAGCCACCAAAGAATAGAAGTATACAAGGTAACTTAAGCATCCCTGAAAATCTCAATATTATATCTCATATTTCAAAACCTGAACATTGGTTACAAAATATTCAAGATATATCACACACATATAAAAATGCTTTGCAGGGGATTAGAAACCTTGACAGCTCTCACAGCTTTCTCTGGAGCCGTAATATAGGTGAAATTTACTCTGAAGCCACAACCTACAAGGATATGTGATTACTGGGGTATCTCTGCCCCAATCTGATTGGGGTATCAGCTTGCAGTCAAGTGTGTTTTTTGAAGACACTTGAAAACAGGACCTCACAGTATTCCAGGATTATTCTCAGAATGCAGATGGCAAATGCAGAGTCCCCAGATGCATTATTTATTATCAAGTCTCATAATTCATTTAATGATGTAATTGTTTTACAAGCCTGAGTCGTCATTTGTGAATATTTGAGTGTAGTGACATAGAAACTAACCTAATAAAATGTCACTATCGTGCTTTACTGTGCTACAGCAATTACTGTAGGCAGTATGCAGCTCTCACTTGCTCTCCTCCTCTTCATTATCCTTACCTTCTGCACTAAATTGAAACTAATGCTGCTTGAAGTTACAGAAAACAATTGCCAGGATGAGAGACAATGTTTTCTTTTCTATTAGCCCAGCAGTTACAATATTCCCTCGAAACACTGGAAAGGCACTGGAAACTCACTGAAATTCTGAAACTCCAGACAGGTTCCAGCAAGAGCTATGCAGAAAAGAAGACATCTGAATACAATAAAATACTGTGATGGAGACATGGGGAAATGCAGAACATTCCATACTCCTTTTCTGCTGTTTCTTACTGTACTGCTTCAACAAAACTGCTTCAATGCCATTTTTCCATGTCTTTAATAATTGCTAGTACCCCACAAGATGTAAAAGCTGAAATGAAAGGCATGTCACAGTCCTCTATATGATGAGACACTGGTTTTGAGCAGAATACCACTCTAGGATATTACCATCTGGATTATCAAATTTCCAAGGTAAATATTTCCCATTGGTAGGCTTCACGGTGGTTCCAAAACGCCTTTTTTTTTTTTGTCCCTCAGAATGGTTGCTGTTTAGGGACACTCTTCCTGGGGTACCATGGCTTTGGAATAAACACATCTCACTTTCTACTGACCAAGTTGCACAAAAAGGTATTTCCATAGCAAGGAACTGCAATATTTCTATCGCAGAAGAGGATCTTTGGGTGTAATAAGACTGCACGGCTTGCAGCTCACTCTGCTTCTTCCCCACTGCATCTTTTCACATCTTTTTCCCTTCCCAATTTCCTCACACAGTTCTCCTCCCTGTTACTCTCATGTTGCTTGATTGCCTCTCAAGCTATCATTATTTTCATCCACCCTTCAATTTTTTTTCCCCAGTAATTTTATCATGAATGTGGTGATACACAGATAACTTTAGAAGTATATCTCACTTGTGCATCACTCCTTTTCCCTTACTCAAATTCCTTGATATCTCCCATAATTTTAAGGGGGTGGGGGAGTCAGACTCAAGAATGTCTCTTTGGCAGTGGCTGCATTTTCCCTGCATGTTTAGGTGACACTGCAAATGTCATATGCCTAAATGATGGCTTGGACCTTCTTTCATTTCTGCCTGGAAGGAGTCTTGGAAAGACAACCACATTTGAGGCCTGCATGAAAGCAGCTGAACAGATAGCACAAAAGAGAAAATGTTTTTCTAAGTGGCAGAAGAACACAGGTGAGAGAAAACTACGTCTCAAGGTATTTGAGAAGCAGAGCCTCAACAACAATAGCAAAGATAGGGTTTTGTTTCTATATTTTTCATAGATGTGAACAGCTGGACTGTACATCCAGTAGTCTTCACAGGACATGGGCAATAATCACAGAATTTATGTTTGATAACAGGACAGGACAAGGTAGAGCATCACTTGAGCCTGTGACCATAGACAAGACTTGACCCAGTTGGAAGAGACCAGCTTACTTTCCACACTAATTTTTCACCCTGCAGATTAATTAGATTTGTGAATAGAGTAGAAGGGGATATGAGGATTCTGCTGTTAAAAAGTCTTGGCCCTAACCCTGTAACCAAACTATGAATTTGCAAGTGGCCCTGTATTTGCTTAGCACATTTTTTTGTTTGTTTGTTTTCTCTGTTATTTTTGTGTAACTTTATATTAATGAGTTTTTTTCTCCAAGACATGTATGTAATTCTACAGTCTCATGAAATTACCACCACTTGACAGAGAAATGCTTGCCTGTGAAGATCACTAGGAGATTTAAATTCCTCAAATTCTGAAGAGAATAGGGCTTTACTGGGATTCTGAACCAAACATTTTATTTTGAAAAGGGACTTGAAATAATTGACAACTTCAGCTCTTATTACTGCTTGTGGTTTCTGCCAGAAGGGCTCATGTTTGGAAGAGGGAAGTTACAAAACGTATCTTGTATTTAAACCTCAAGAATAAAGAATAAAAACTCATTTCCTCTGTGTGTGGTGGGGGGGAGAAGGAAAGAAAAAAAAAGGGAAAGAAAAAGAAAAAGCATTTTCCGAGAACAGAAAATGCAACATAGCTGCTTGGGCAAGAAATCTAGCACAGTTGCTGTGCGCCCATCAATCAGTGGCTGAAATGAACCCATTTGTAAAAGTTAATAGAGCAAAGTATAATGAAAGACAAATTGGTGTTATTAGTCTAAAGTTTATGGTTCAATTAAACTAATAATATGCAGTAAAGCAAAAAGAATAATTAGAAACTATGATAAATATACATGGGATTGTAAAAATACGACAAAGATTTACATATTTTTTTCTTTTGAATATAGCATCTTTTTGATAACTTTACACACAGTTGCCTTGGGGCATACAAGGAAACTGCAACAGTAAGATTTAAAACATATAATTACTTGAAACCAAATAGTATTAAATATGCAACATAAAAATTACAGTGGGAATTATCCTGAGAGCTGAACCAATTTGAGATTTTAAAAAATAAAAAGACATTTTAAATTGGTTTTATGAAATTACTTGTTTATCAGTTTTATAAATAGATAAATTATAAATATTTTATAGCAAGGATTATTTTTCTGTTTTCTGAACCCTCTAATATTTAGGAAATACATACCATGAATGGCTTTATCTACCATGAACCAAACCTTCTATGTCCTCAATACTTCTCCTTCTGGAAATGCATAAAGGAAAAAGAGTCTTTGTCACTTGGCTAGGACTCAGCACCCTCCTTACAGGGTGACATCAGGAAGACCAAGAAAATTTGAACCATCTTGTCCTCAGAAAACCAGGTAGTAAATCAGGAAGCCAGGTCAGGAAACACTTGCTCACTGTTTAAACTGGCTTCTCCCCCTAACCCCCCTCAGAAGTATCCAGAGAGCTGGTGTGATCCTGCCAAGCCTTTTGGCTCTCTCAGGCTTTTCAACATGGCATGGCTCTGTCAGCAAGTACCCAGGTAGCATAGGGATGCAATGGGCCATTCTGCAAAACAATGTTTTCCTCAGATCAGGAAAACAATAGTTACTTACATGTGCATATCTTCAACAGGGGGGTAGATTGATGTCATAGCCATGAGCACAGGCTGTACAGACATGGCTGGAGTCACCAGGAGCAGCTGAAGCTGTGACTTAGATTGAGAGTGTGAAACTCTATAAATATCAGCCCAATCAGTGCTACACTTGGCCTCTGAGCCTTCAAGTTTACCATACAATTTTTAAGATTTTGATTTTTATTTTTCAAAGGTTATTCGGATACCAGCGAGGTTTTTTGGTCATTGAAAGAATGATTGGGAATTTGCATGAGGATAATCAAACACAAATCCTACAAAAATAAATCCAGTTTACAAAAAACCTAGCAACTGAAATTCAATCTATATCTGACTCAAACTGCAAATGGTGGAACATCTGAATGGAGAAGCACAACAATGGAAAGTTGCAGAAGAAGGAAAGTGGAAAATAAGATAGTAACAACTTAAGGTTCATAAGACAACAGAGATCCATTTTGAAGTGTGGTGTGAATGCTCCTGTGGGATTTTGTAAAACAGATAAAGAAACTAAATAGAATTTTACTACTGAAAAGTAATTACATCAATTAAAAAAAAAAACCCAAAACAAAAAACCAAAAACCAAACACACTAAAAACCAACAAAATCCAAACACAAACTATTAATTCAAAATTTTATGAAAAAAACCCCTAAGCAAGCCCAAACCCGTTCAACAAGATATTTTGATATCTTTTATAGGTTTTGAAAGGACTGTTGTATCATCTTCTCAGGGAAGTTAAATTTCATACCTCCTTAATCAATCAAACACCTTTTCTCAAGCCCTGCGGCTGTGACATTTCGGTCAATCAAAGGCAGAGGACAGCAGAGACCAAGACACTTCCAGAATAGGAACCTGATTAGATGTATATGCAACAAAAGCTCTGTTACCCTCACAGCAAGGAAACAGTATTGTATTTCAAGAAATGACATCTAGCTTCAGTAGAACCTCTGGATGCTTTTGTCAACAAGATTGTAATCCCCTACTGTCGGAGCTTTTTTCCACTATGAAATTCCTGTTGCCAGTGATCAAGTTCCATCTTGATCTTCTTTTCAAGTAAGCTGAGCAAGATGATCTCTCAAAGCCTCATACCACAGGGCTTGAATATTTTGATCTCACATGGCCAAGTATTTTGAAAGACAATGTCCTAAAAAAAAAGTTTCACACTTTTTCCCCAAAAAACCCTGCATATAAAAAACATAACTGACATGAATATTGCTTTAGATATTTTTAACCATAATTTAGCCTTGAAAGAGGCAAAATTTTGAGAAGTTCTTACTACTGTTATTCAGCATTTCCATTTTCTTGCCTTTCAGTTGGATAAATTAATTCATTAATTGCAACAACTTGATCTCTACTTATATTCAAAAATTATGTCTTTTTTTTTCCATTTGTACTTTGAAATTTTGTAACAAATTGCTTAGTCAAAGGTATTTCAACCTATAAAGTAACATTTACCTACTGCAAACATTGATCTCAATATTGTCTTACTCAAACTTCTAATTTCCAGCTATGATTTATTTCTTAAATACAAGAAGATGTTTGGGTATTTTCCCCCTTCCTATTAGCTGAAAGACTTGTAAATTTACAAAGAGTTTCCTGTAATAATTTCAATTAGAACTGAACAAATAGTCTCCACCTAGCAAGTCAGGAAATGCTTTATTATCTTCCTTCTTGCTAACTCTCTGGGGAAAGATCCTCAAATAAAACCGATGCATTGCTAGCAGGAGTTGTTCTTCCCCTTCTTCCCTCACACATACAGTTTCCAGATTACATATTCTAGTTCTCTGGAATATTTAATGTTCAAAATTCAAAGTCTTTTGAATGTTGTCACTAATTTTCACAACTCCATTATTATGATAAATTGGATGAACACAATGGCCAGTCAGGACTGCACAATTAAAAACCTCACGGTGGGCAAACCTTAACCAGCTTTTCCCTCCTTCTGTTTGCTGCACTCACACAGCAGCAGAGCTTCAGGAGCACATATTTGAGATGACACTGGTCATTCTCTCTAATACAAGGCAAACCACTTTTCATGGAAGCTTTGGTGTAAGTGATGATGGTCACTTCAGACACCAGAAAGAAAGGGACGGAAAGAAGTAAAAGTGATTTCTTTGTCTGCTTTCGCTTGGATAACACAGTAAATTCTGCCTTACCCATTCCCAGGATTGCATTTGTGGGAGAAACACTAAAAATAGAGCAGAGGTAAGGTAATGTGAGCAATAGACATGTTAGAAGGGGAAATTTGAGCCTGGAGAGAGGGAGTATCCCTGAAATACGTTTTCCTGTAGAAAGCACTGTCTGTGGTCTCCCTCCTAATAAATTTATCTTAATGAGTTTTTGATTCTGCTTTGGAAGTTCTTTTCCTCTTCCCAAATTTCCCCCTGGAAAATCCATATATTGTCTCAAGATCACGAATGGAATGCCCTTGTTAAGATAATTTAGCTATTAGAAAATTAAACGGATGGGAGAAGAGTTTAAGTTTTCCTGTTGGCAACTATCACATATTCTTCAGAACGCTTGCAGAGAGCATTTCTGGATGGAATGAAAAGCTTCCTGCTTTGTGAGCTTTTCTTTTCATTTAAGGGAGTAAAAATTACAATCCTATATCCCTTGCTTATCTGTGACAACACAGGCACATCTGCCTCTGCCTGGAAGCAACCTGAAAGTCCACGGGCATCTCATTCACATATCAGGTTCGATACCTGCTGCCAGTCATTGCTAGGAAAGCTCCCAGGACTTCTTTGGGGATCTCTGAGAGGCTTGAAGTTGCTTTGTGCTATATGAAGGAGCTCCTCCACCAAATTTATGTAGGGCCAGTTCCACCTTTTGTTTGCTCAGTAAGGAGAGGGTTTGCCGGTAGTTGAAGAGACTGGGGCTCAGCAATGGCTTTTCCTCACCTACCAGGAAGCTTTCTGAATGCCAGGCTTGGAGCTATTCCAGAGAAAAATGAGCCTGACCTCATGTTTGTAGAAGGGGTCAAAATTTGAATGGTGGTATGATCAAATCTGGATTAAGACACAGAGGAGCTGATGTGAGTGTAACAGCCTAGCCTAGCTGTCAGAGCACTTGGTGGGTAGAAAAGAACTCTTGGAGTTTACTAAACAGCTGTTCGATTATTTAAAATGTTTACTCAAACAGAGGCTTTAAACCATACCTTCCCTCTTCTTACCAAGTGCCCCAGCTCATAGACTCAGGAAAATGCCTGAATCGCTCACTTTTTCTATCCAACAGACATATTTTTTTCATGCTTCAGAGCACCAGAGCATAAATGGGAAGGTACGGTCTGCACTATCCTCTGCTTGAGGGAGCTCCCAGCTCCTGCTGAGGGCTCTCAGGTGCCAACTTTGTTTTTCTACAGGCAGAGGAAGGGCTTCACACCAGACACCCTAAAGACACTGTCCCCAGAAACTGTCAGAAACTCCTAGGTTGAACTGGATGAAAAGGAGTGTTTGATGGATAAAGAAAACGACAGTACATGTCCTCAGCCTATCCTGGTGGATGCCTCTGGCAGGGCCCTGCTTCATGCTCTGCCTACTCAGAGTCCTCTTCTGTGGCACATTCCCTTCCTGTCGGTCATGCAGGAGGCTCAGGGACCTGCCCAACCTATAATACAGTTAAACTAGATGTGGCATATAACTGCTCAGGACTGCATTGTACCACTAGAAGGAACAGAATTTCAGCCAACACTGAAATGCTTTCCAGCCCCAGAAAGTCAGTCACTGCTTTCCGAACCAGCAAATATCCTGAAGTCTACAGGAAACCTGGGAAAATGCCCCAACCTGGTATTTCTGAAGCAGCCATGAAACTAAGTCAGCTGAGAGAAACAGTGGGTGTGTCTTGAAGCCGGTCATAAAAACATATTTTCTAGGGCTAATCTTCACATTGTCCTGCATTTCATACCCTATTCCTTTTCTGCATTTCAGCCAGAACCCAAGTCTGTATGTCTTTTCAAACAAGCCTCAAATAATTTTCTTTCTTGAATTTGTTTGCCATTGTAGCGACACTATTTTACAGCACACCAAAAATTTCCTGAGTTTTTTAATACTACGACAATACCTCAGTTTTAATTACTTGAACAAAAGGGCTTCAAGTTCATCAGAGCGCCTTTCAAGGCCTGTGAAGATATTAACTGATTCCATAACCAATTACCTACATTTTCCTTTACTTATTGCAAATGTGACCTTTTGTTAGAATTTGATTGCAAGTTTCCTGCTGTGAGTATATAACTATCTGTGTGTCTGAGAATGGCTACCCTCCACTCATGTGATGACTGCTGTTAATTTTAATACACTTTGATGGCTGGAGAACAAATAAGTGTCTGTGACACAGAGCAGAGACATTTGAAGGTGGATAAACTACCACTTTAATGAGTAGAAATCAGCAAGTAAAGGGGCCTTTCAGTGACAAACCAGAAGACCTTCAACCTAAGCAAAGTATTTTTCAATCTGGAGGGGATTAAAAAAAAAATCCTACTTTCCATAAAGGTGGAATAACAAAATATCCCTTAAAAATTGTGAAAATTATAGAAAAGAAGACTGCATAAATAAATGTTCACAAGTGATAATCTATTTCTCTTATTAATTAAACTATGTGGGAGAAAATATTTCAGAGAAACTATTGTGGTTATACGTTTTTATTACCTGTTGATAGTAATTCTCTGAGTTACAAAAAAAGTAAAATAAGGTTTGTAGACCTGTTTTTTCCATATTGGCACTGTATTACTGTTTGGGTTTTTTTTCCTTGATTCCAAAGACCACCTGCAGGTTAGAATCCTAACTCTGAAGAAAATTATACTCATGTATTTGTTTGAGTCCAGAAGAGTAAGGATGAAAATTAGGAAGCTGAAAGGATCTGTTTGCAAGACAAGATTAAAAAAAGTTACTTACCCTAAATAATGATCAAGGTGAAACATTAATTCTTTATAAATATTTAAATACTATGAATCCTTAAGAGTGAGAGGAATTAATTAACAATATGTAAAGGAGTACTGGGATATTAGAAAGGTTTTAAATAATCTAAAATATGAAAACTGGATTATTTATTGAACATTAAAATATCCAAAGTAAAAGAACAAAAAATATTGTCTGCTTACGTAGAATGATAATGGACTAAAGTTTGGTTCTTCAAGCTGCATTCTATTCTTTACCGTTATTTCCCGTAAAAATGCAGAATTGCACATAGACATTCCATTGTGCAAAACTAGGAGACGAAAAGAAAAGCCTTGCACCAGGCTCTTTCTTTATTCCTTTTCTAGTTTTTCTCCATAGCTTGTGGGTGTATTCTGAAACCTAAGTACTGACTTGTTATCGGTAGTGGAAGAGTTTGCAGAGCACAGCCAAGGTCTCTGATGTAAAAAAGGAGAAGCAAGCAGAGAAAATTTTGTGAATATATTCTTTCCTACTCAGACAGCATTGAATGGTTTCCCAAACTGACTAAACAATTAATTATTAGCCTATAGACTTATCTTCTCTTATGTTTCCAATCACTGATTAAAGATTCTCATTTATTGCCAGAAAAAAAACAGTTTTCATCTTGCTGCCCCCAGAAAGAAATCCTACCTTTCCACTTATTCCAGATCACTTGCCTGGACCCTCACTCCCTTACTAAACACACTATACAGTAAGAAGAAAAGCTTCAGATTTCTTTGAGGACTTAGGGTTCTCTACAGCATTTTAGTTTCACAGACTGTAGCTGACTTGTTTTCTGCTATCACTGTTGATTAAATAAGCAGAAGAGGGGCATTGCCTTTGCAAAATACTTCCCATAATAAAAGCATTTTTAAGAAGTAATAATTTGTGTTAATATCTTAATATTTTTTCTGAATTGCCCATATGAAGTCAGACAATTTTAATTTTCTAGTAGAGAGAATTTCAACAAAGACAATACAGATGATTCCAAGAGTCAGATAAGCAAAATGACTATGCTGCTTATTCCAGCTCCTCCATTCAGTGACAGTGTCAGAAGAAACCCTGCTGATATTCTTCTCAGAAAGTAGGAAAAAGCTCTTGGTTTGGCTCCCATCACCACTAGTTCATCCTTTCTAAGGTAAATTTTAATGATTATTTTGGTGGTCCTGCAGTTTACTGGACTTGTACTGTTGGCACAAACTATCCACAGAGTCATCCAAAACTCAGGGTGCTGCTCTTTTTGTGTGTGGTTGGTTGGTTGGTTGGTTGTTGTTTGTTTCTATCTATCACTGGGAGAAGGTTGTCTTCATCCCACCACCTGAGTAGCTCCATGATGGGTAACTGGCCTCTACCCCAATCCCCCTTCTGCTCTTCTAATGTCAAATACTTGCCATGGTGCCATTACCAGCTTGCACCAATTCCTTTTATTCTACTGATCCCAGGAGTGGTTAGCAGTCATCCATAATCCCACACTGTTATCTTACCCGATAGCCAATCAGTTTTCTAAGCCTCTTGCTTAAGTTCTGTATTAGAAAATGTTTTTTCCAGACATTAATAAATACTCCCTTTACTGCACCAGACTGGAGCCCTCTATATATGTAGTGCACACATGGCTGCTTTCCTGGAAAAGAAAGCCAGCTTCCAAAGCAGGACTGTAATTGGAAGAGCACGAGGGCAGGCAAGAGTTGAACTGTCAGAGTTATACTGATCATAGGACAGCACTTGAGTGTAAGTTCATTGCCAGCTTGTGTACAGACTTGGCCTTCTTCAACAACGCAACTAGCTGACACATCACATAGCATTTTGGAATACAAACTGGCACACAAGCATTGAAAACAATGCTGAGCAGGATGGGCAAGGCCTGTGTTCAGCAATATTCTTGGACTGGAACTAGTACATCAGCCAACAAACACAGTCAAAAGAGGTCTGGCACACAAGTACAAAGGGCTGGGTGGCATTTCCAAGAGGAATGACTGGTAACAAGTAGTTCCACACAACTTCTTGAAAAATCAATGTTGAATCCATGTTCACACTGAATAGAAACTATCTGTAAAATGGAGCACTTAGTAGTACATTGTTCACAGAAAGGTTCAGTCAGTCTTGCCTTTTTGTATCAGTGTGACCTGTAAGTTTTTTCCTGGTTCTCAGTAAGTATTACTGAAGCAAGCAGGAGGGAGGAAGTGTTTATATTACAATGCATATACTTTTTAATAAAATGTAATTGATAGCCAGATATGTGTCAGTCAAGGTCATGAATCCTAGACTGTGAAATACAGTGAAATAGCAGATCTTA
This sequence comes from Corapipo altera, assembly GCF_003945725.1. Taxonomy (NCBI): domain Eukaryota; kingdom Metazoa; phylum Chordata; class Aves; order Passeriformes; family Pipridae; genus Corapipo; species Corapipo altera. The sequence goes on from NW_020884888.1 coordinate 5,513,849, forward strand.
CCAAATCTGCTTATATTAAGGGCAAAGAGCATTTCAAATATAAGACAATCAAGATGAATTACAATCTGAATGATATAAGATGGAAAGCTGCATGTCTTTGACAACTGAAAGTGCTTGTTATTATCACACCTTGAATTTATACATCTTGCAGAATGTCTCTGATCTCTATCTTTTCCCATTATAATCTTCCTTTTGTTGTTCTTGCCTTAGTATTTTCCAGTGAGAAGTTATTGATGCATTTCAGTCTTTTTTGATCTCTTAGAACTGAATTTGCTTTTTTTTTTTACATCATCATAACCTTCTAAAATTAATTACAAAAACATTGATAAAACAAGTAAGGAAACTACTAAAAGCAAATAAAATTATGTATTTCCAATACACACCTATTAAAATTCAGTCAATCTTTGCAAATCATGTCTTAAAAATTGTACTGTAGACTGTGAAGTTACTTTATGAGCAATAAAAAGGAAAGCACATTGTTTTGTAACAGTGAAAAACTGGACAAGCTACTCTATGACAAGGGTTTTCAAACTGATTTCTTTGCTTTTCTCCTTCCTCTGCAAGAATCAAACAATTTTAGCCACTGTGTAGATTGAGACAGATTTTCACATTAGTAATCACTGGTCTTGCTGGTGAAGCAGAATGACAAGAGAAATTCAGAGTCTAGAGGTATCATATTTGCAAGATGGACAGGATAGGTGGGACTCAGTAGCCTAAACATTCTCACCTCAGGCCATCTGAGATGCTCAGGGGCAGCCACAACACCTTCAGGAGGCTGGCAGGTCTGAGGTAGGATATAGGGAGACCACTCCCTTGCAAAACAGCAAGTGGAGGCCAGGCAGGGTTAAAATGTCAGAGACAACACCAAAAGTGACACTTGGCACTCCTGTTTAAGCAACTGAATCTCTCTCTCCTCCTTGAGTATTCCTTAGTTTGACCTCCTTGGAGGGCCTGGAGCTATAGTCTGCCTTTCACTCCATTCCTATTAGAAAATCAAACTTCTCCAGAGATTTCATTGAAACCGGACCTCATACACCGAGGTTTTGATTCCCCAATTATTCAGCTGGGAAAGGGCAGAGATGACTTTATCTCTGTTTTCTTTCTTCTTCTTTAGGAGTTCAGAGAAATTATGGGATGTCCTAGCTGGGTCCTCACACCTCACTTTTGGCCACCTTGGCAGAATACAAAGTAACTCATCCCAGAGGTGGGGGTGTTCTAAAAATTCTCAGTCTCTTATCAAATTAATTGCCTAGGACACATGACCTTTCACAAAAATAAATAAAAGCTACTAAAATCTTTGCTATCTTTTAGCATTGTTCAGTGGTGAGTACTCTCAGTTAGAAAGTGAAAGATATGCTCCAAGATACTTATTAATTTGGAAACAAGGAGCTCAATCCAGTTCTCCTACTGGCCAAAAGACCGCCTGCAGCAGAAAACCATTGAAGAATTGCAGGTGCAGCCTACCCAGGCTTGACAGAGCTGTTCCATCTCATGTTAATAATTAAATATTCATTGGAGCATGGACCAGAACCTGACTCTCCCACTTCCCAGGTGATAGCCCTAATTATATGCCTATGTCATCAATCTCTGTCTCTGCTGTAATGAATTGTCATTATTTGTATATACTGGAAGAGTTTTAACAGGAGACAGTTCTCCTCCCTCTTCCCCTCCCCTCTGAATATCTGACAGACAAGAGGTTGCAGTACTCTTTCTGGCACAGATGATGAGATAGGTTCAAGTCTGCTCTGAATTACACAGAGTAATGAATCCGAGAAGAAGTGCATGGAGAATAACCATAGTCACTGCAAGGTATTCATCAAAAAGTCTTCCTTTGGCTAAACTGAGGGAGACTGATTCTGGTAGGAATTCCACTGAGATCATTATGAAAAAGGATCCTGACCATGTTGACTGTGAGTATGCATTCATGCATGCCCATTAGACACTGAACTAAGGCTTTAGCAATCTTGATAGTTCCTTAAGACAACAGTTGTCCACCGAAAGGAGTGCATGGTTGCTTAAGTCTTTTCACACATCTAACCCTTGTTATCTACAGGATTACCTGTGGAGGTAAACATTGCTTCAGAGAGTTTTCTAATGAAAGACAGTATCACTAATCAATACACAGGCTATGTGCTCCTCTCCCTTCTGGTGTCATTACACAGCCCTCGCCACTGACTTGAACAACATAAAGATTTCACATTAAGGCTCACGCAAAAGATACTTCAGACTCTATAACCACATATTGCCTCTCCAGGGCATTTTCTAAATGCAATACCATATTTTCATATCCATTACTCACATTCAGCACTAACACTTGAAATTACTTGTGCAGGCTTTAAATAGGCTGTTTTTACTACACTAAGCAGGCGTTATGCCAGAGTTTTCCATAGCTAGATGCTTTCTGAAATACAGTGCAATAGAATTCATTTATCACAAGTTAAGTCTGTTAATGTTTACCTTTTCTTTAGGAAAACAAATGAGATTAGAACTGATAAACTTAGCGCTATTTATAATAGACTCACTAGTTCTGTGCATTCTCTGTGTGTGCAGAATCACTAACTCTACAGTGTAGAAAAAAGCTTTTTCTATGACACCATGGTAAAAAGAGAGCAGGGATTTTTTTACATGACATCTTTGCACATTAACCTCTTTAATATTGTAGCCTCTTTCTTTCATGTCTGAGTGCTTTGCCAAGTCAAGCTCCTGAAGGGGCCAATGCAGTCCCCACATGACCGGGAGAAGTGAGGGACAGAAGAGGAGCTTTATCCTTTGCACAACTAATCATATGCTGAGGCATGATCCTTCTTGTCCCATCATACAGCACCGAGGGCAAGGCTTCCCCTCACTAACTGCTGCATGGAGTCACAGATCCCCTTCAGTGATCTACACCCACCTCCTGTGACCAAGATGCCAAGGAGAAAGACCAATGCAGTGCTGTTGGATACTCAGTATCCCAGTGCTGCAAGGAGATGGAGATGGGCACTCCTGTGCCCTTATCCCTTTCTGTAAGCCTGCACCTGCAAATATTGACTGAATTCTATTACAGGTAACTTGCTCATAGCTAATCCATGCTGATACCATTTACCTTGGGTTCTTCCCTGTTGCATCTATTGTTTGTTTTAAAAGCAATTACTAAGTAGAGCAGTAGTAACTAAAACATTGCTTTCTAAAATCCATTCAAAAATGTAATTTTGAAAATGTTTCCATGTAAATCTTTTGCACTCCAATTGTGCTTTTGCTAACAGCAGTTACAACAGTGTCACCTCAGTGAGTTATTTGGAATTACTCTCAATTTCATCTTCACAGAGTAAAAAGGAGAATCAGGCTTTCAGAATGAGGTTTTAATATGTTCAGAGGGAGAAAAACACTGAAGGCAAACCTGAATTTTCGCTTTGTTACTGGCAGCATTTAAACATCATACCCTCATCTCAGCGAAACCTTTGTGAAGCCAAAGTGAGATGAGCAGCAGGACAGTGTCCCTACAGTGTGCACTGATTCACAAGATCTTATGGGACCAAGGAGAAAGTTTCACCTGCAGTTGGGTGTGAGGGAAGGAATGGCACATCAACAGAACTTGGATCACAGCCTTTCTACAGCAGGGAACATGGGAAAAGCAGAGAGAACACCTATTAGGACTCAAGTGTGCTTTATACAATCAATACAGCTACAAGCAGTATTGATTTTATCTCCTTTCATCTATATAGGAGAAAGAGGAACTTTACCTCTGCTTATAATTGCTTTAATAATTAAGAAACTAAAACCCTAGCTGTGATCTCCCATATATAAATAAGAAAACATGATGAAAATGTAAGAAAAAGGGAAGGAAATAATGTTGGCTGAACAGTTGACTTGGCTACTGCACAGAACATACTAGTACCTCTGTCTTAGCACATCATTATTATTGTGGTGGCTTGCCATGCCATCTAGCAGGGACTAAGGGAACTACCGGTTCTGAGGAAGAGCTGAAAAGGCAACAGAAAAGCAAGACAAGGAAAAATGTACTGGAATATATATTTATGACTAGTAAATATAAGCATTTGCATTTTTCAGATAAAACAATTTCTGAGTGAAGAGTAGTTTCTAAAAAAAAAGACCTACCTATAATTCTGCAATACATATTGAGCACTTGCACAAGTTCATTATATATTGTGTATGAAAATATTTTTCCTCTATCTTTAAATTTCTCATGTTTGCTCATTTTTTTCTAATATTAACAAAGAAAATTTGCAGCTGGCTTTCCATACATCATGCAGTATTAACATTTCACCTGTGATATATTCATTTTTTTAATCCCTTCTCTGAGGTTTTTTTCCTGATGCTTCTTTGAGTTGAAACTCTCATGCTTCTAGACCAATACTGAGACTATACTCACAGTGGTTTGTGAACATCACTGATGACCCCACACCAACATTTGTCTAATGTAGTTGCACTTTACTACATACTGGCATGCAAAAATGCCTTGCTAGACTTTTTATTTAAAGGGGTAATATGCCATTTCACATCCAAGAAATTGTTAATCCCCAGTAGATATGGCAAAAAAACCCAGTACTTTAAGGTAAACTTCATCAATTCATCTTCCCACTTGAAGACTGTATTCTATACTGCATGGACAAAATAACATTTCTGTTCTCTTTTTAAGAATTTCGTGAAGTAGGACATTTAAATGAAATTTTATTTGTTAGTATAATGCTACAGCTGTTCTATTACTCAGTCACAGAGACAAACCCTTTCCCAAACTGTATATATACCAATACTGTATTTGTCCCAGGTAACTCTTAAAAGAACATGAGAATATCTCTGCTGCTGTCCCTCTACCTCCCACTGGGAGCCCAAGCCTCTGGCATTCTACAGACACTGATAACTTTGACGTTTCTCCTTCATTTTCCCTCCCTCTTCCTCAGTTTCTACTGTATCTATTTTCCCTCTCTAGCATGAACACCTTACACTCCACACCTTCAACCCTTTTCTCCTTACTGTAGCAGTTTTCTTTTGCTTTCTCTCTTTCAACATATAGCAGCTCCTACCAAAATGTGGTTATGACCTCTCCTACAAACAGATGCACTTAGACTGCATTCTCCTCATCGTAGCTATCAGTATCACCACTACCACAGACAGTTCAGAGACAAAATTTGAACAAGTCAAGATCTGCCATTGACTTCACCATCGTACTTCCTACACTCCCCTGATCTAGCAGAATGGGGAATACAGGGTCATAAGCTCTGGCTAAAAGACCAAACACATGAATCCAGCTCCACCCAGCCCTTATGCTGTCATGGACCTACTTCTTCTTTGTTCCCCTGTGAACACAAGGGCATCCTTGTGGGTCCCTTTGAACTCAGAATATTCTGGGATCTTGTGATCAGCCCCTACAGTATGCATCAAGTGTGAAATGTTGCTGCCTGGTAGAGCCCCTAATAGCAGCGACGTCTCTTGGCATATCATCTAGAAATGCCAGGGTCTCTAGCCATGCTTACCCTGCATCTGTAGTCTCCTGGCTGTAAGATTATCCCATTTGAAAACATACACATGGGAACTAGAGATAAGACCTTTGGTCATGGCAACACTCTCCAAGAGACAGAGATATATGATTTTTTTCCCCTGGTACTGAATGAACCTTGCTAGACATGAGAGAATAGGAATCTAGTTGTTGGGTCACCTTTGTTCCTTTCAGTATATGGGAAATCTTTAAATCCTACTCCCCCATCTGCCCCAGGATACTCATCTCCCAGCCCAACTCTCCCATTATTGGGCTGTACCAACCTCACTCTTTGCTACCTGCTCTCCTGCCATTACAAGTTACAGCCAATATACTGATTGGAAATTGGTGCCAGAGAGTCTGTCTTTACTGACAATACCAGGGCTCCCTCCAACAGCTGCATTATTCCACTGAAAAATTCAGTCATTTTCTTCTAAATCCTAAGGCACATTTGGAGGAACTGGTTTTGATGTAGAGCGAAGACTAGACTCATAAAGGACTTGCATGCCTTTCTTTCATGATACAGTCCAACACATTAGTAGAGGTACTGGCTCCTATTTCCTAGCAAAGCAACAATGAACAGCATCTGTTGCCTCCTTGGATGATTACAGAGTCTCAGGCACTGCCAGGAGGACTTCACTGATATCCATCTCCTGTTTATATTCTTTTTAGCCTTGTTCCCATCCCTCCTTTTTCAGTTATCTTCCATAATAACCAGTAAATTGTCTTCTTCTGTAGCCCAGTATCATGTTCTTTTTCAGTCATCTTTCATCCAAGCCAAAGAGTCACAGCCTGTTTAGTTTTGCTTCATGCTGAACTTCTGTACCTCTGACCAGGGCAGCCATGAGATGTCTTGACACAGGGTTCTGCAGATGCCCTAAGTTTATGCTGGTTCAAAGATGAATTAAACAAAGTGAGGGGAAAAAAATCTGTTCTGTGCAACTAATTACAAAGATATGACCCCAGGAATTTCCTGAGCTTTGCGAGTGAAGCATCACTACATATAGCTCAGCATCTCTCTTTGGCAGCCACCATTCTCAGCTGTTAGCAACAGGTTACTAGGTCTTTGCTATGTCCCATCTAAGCAGTTCCTACATTTTTATGTCTTACACTGTATTTTCACTAGTTTTTATTACATCTTTTTCAAAAAGGAATGGGGAGTAACAATAATTATTGTCAGTATTCCAGACACAAGTGCATATATTGTATATGGGTTCATAGTGATTTTTCAGTTTTCCTTCCAATTCCTTCATTAATCATTTTTAGATTTACCTGCTCTAGCATCACTAAGCATATAATCAAACTTTTAACAGAATTATCCTCAACTTCAGTGTTCTTCCTTGCATAGATTCTTCCCTTCTCTGCATTATTTTACATTTACCAATATTGAATTCCTAAACCATTTTACAATTCATTCAGTCTGTATCTTGAAAATCTTCCGTGACTCTTAACTGTTACTACCCTCAAAAATTTTGTATAATAATTTTTTTTGCAATCATTTTTATCTTTTCCAGACAATATATGCATACACTGAATAGCTATTACAGATTCCTGATGTATCCTGTCACAAAAACTGATCTCTTATAAGCATAACTTTTCCCTCATCCCCTGGACAGTTATTAGTATACAAGAAGACCACACAGTAAATTCATTAATCCAGATACATGTAGTGATGGAACCACTTGAATGTCCCTGGAGTTCCTTTAAAAGGTGTTGTGTTTGGTTTTGGCTGGGATAGTGTCCATTTTCTTCACAGTAGCTAGTATGTGTCTCTGTTCTGGATTTCTGCTGAAAGCAGTGTTGATAACATAGAGATGGTTTCATTATTGCTGAGCAGTGCTTGCACAGGCTCAAGGGCTTTTCTGTTTCTCACACTGCCCCACCAGTGAGGAGGCTGGGAGTGCACAGGAAGGTAGGAGGGGACACAGTCTGGACAGCTGACCCCAACTGACCAAAGGGATATCCCATACCATATGGTATATAAAGTGGAGGGAAGAAGGAGGTATGAGGGAGATTTGGAGTGATGATTTTTTGCCTTTCCAAGTCACCATGGCACATGATGGGGTCCTGCTCTCCTGGAGATAGATGAATACCTGCCTGGACATGGGAAGTGGTGAATGAATTACATGTTTAGTTTTGCTTGTGTGTGTGACTTTTGTTTACACTATTAAAGTGTCTTTATCTCAACTTATGACTTTTCTCACTGTTACTCTTCTGATTCCCTTCCCCATCCCACTGGTGGCAGAGCGAGCAACCGGTTGCGTAGTACTTTAGTTGCTGGCTGGGCTTCAGCCATGACAGATGCATACTGTATAACTTATCTTCCATGTCTCTGCCAACAAGGCTAGCTTAGATGATATAGTAACTACTGGAATTATTAGTTTAGTAGTGTTTTATTTCAGTTTTCTTAAAACATTTGGATGAATCCTTCTTGAAGTAGGCTGTTACATCTAATTTAATAATATGCTCTATAGTCTCTGACACTTCTGCTCAAAATTCAGTTTGCCAAACTCATCTTTAAAAAATCCCACAACCAAACAAAAGCAAGCACACAAACCCAAGCCCAGAAAAAGAGGGTCTGGCATGGAAATCCTGGCAGGCAGTCACAAACCCCAGGAAAGGGGCTCTCAGCCCCCATGACCCTCCTTCTTCTTGAAAGATACCCATATTTGGGTATCTTTCAAGCCACAGGCCCCCCATGCCTAAACCCACCATATTTGGACACACACATGTTCTTGCTTCCAAAGATATTCATATGTTAAGAGATCTGAGTAGTAGTTTTTAAAAATAAACTTGATTGCATAGGAAATGTCATGAGGGAAAGGATGCAATCCAGAGAGATTTTCACAGTCTTGAGAAGTAGGTCACTGTGAACCTCATGAGGTTCAATGAGGCCATATGTGCCTGTGTTGGGGCAATCACCAGTATCAGTACAGGCTGAGTGATGAATAGACTGAAAGCAGCGCTGAAGAGAAGGACTTAGGGATACTGATGGTTGAAAAATTTGATATGAGCCAGTGTAAAGCTCTGTGTATGCTTGAAGCCCAGAAAGCTAACCATGTCCTGAACTGCATAAAAAGAAGCATGGCTAGCAGGTTAAGGGAGGTGATTCTCCCCTTCTACTCCACTCTCATGAAAGCCCATCCAGAATACTGCAATCCAGTTTGGGGGTCCCCAGCACAAGAAGCCTGTTGGAGCAGGTCCAGCAAGAGGAGGGAAATGAAAATGACTAATGGGCTGTAACACCTTTCCTGCGAAGACAGATGGAGAGAGTCAGCATGAAAAAGAGAAGGATCTGGGGAGACCTTATTGTGGCTTTACAATACTGTAAGGGGGCTTTCAAAAAAGACGGATGAAGACTTTTTACCAGGGCCTGTAGTGAAAGACAAGGACTAATGGTTTCAAATTTAAAGAGGGTAGGTTTAGATTAGATGTAAGTAAAAAATTTTTTATGATTACATTCATTCAACACTGGAACAGGTTGCACAGAGAGGTTGTGAATTCCCCACACCTAGAAGTGTTCAAGGCCAGGTTGGACGAGGCTGGTCTACTGGAAGATCTCTCCGACCTTTGCTGGAGGCTATGAACTAGATGGTCTTTAAAGGTCCCTTTCAATCCAAGCCATTTGATGATTCCATGACTAAAATCACTAAACTCAGCAAACAGATGAATAAAAAGGGACACATAATAAACCACGTCAAGTTAAATGCAAGTGACCACATCAGGAAGTTGTTACTGAAAAGTGATACTTAAAAGGACAATTCCATTGCTACTCACACAACCAGCTTTCCACCCCTTGACTTTTCTACTCTGGAGTCTAAATAAGGCAGGATTAATGAGGGAAAAATTGCATACGACAATGCAATTCAGAATCAGAATGCAGATACAGAAGAGAGATTCAGAAAGCATGTGCAGACAATTGTAGGCTCAGTTCCGGATTTTGAATACTGAAAAACACAACAGAAATATTCTTCTAATATAATTTGTTAAAAAAAAAAAAAGTAAATTCTTAAAATTGATTCTTTCTTTTTTTGAATCTTAAAAACAACTACCAAAATTTGACACTACTTTGTAGAACTGTAGCAGCAGAAGTCACAACCTCCAAGCTCTGCTACAGTGACATGTCAGCATTTTCAGCACAGAAGTAGTCACCACAGTTGCAGTTTTGGCTGCTGCAGCAGCAGCTGTTACTACCTTGGCAGTAGCATAACCTGGGTTCTTCAGATGTTCATCAGCTTTTGACAGACTGGTTAGTCCTAAGAAGGGCAAATAAAAGGGGAATCTTACCACTATACAGGAATGAAAATTTCCAGGACAATTAAAAAGGCATTTCTACAACTCAAGGGCTTTCCACTTGAAAAATATCCAAATCTATATTTCACATACACAACAGTAGCATGTAATTTTCAGATAAATACTTAAAATCTTCCTTTAAAATATAAAGAATTTCAAATATAACAAATTTACCAATTCTCTTTTGCATTGTAAAGCATATGCAGAAGACCTATCAAGAAGACCTATCCCAACAAGGAAGTCAAGAAATATAAAAGTGGAAAACACAATCCCACCAAAATACATCTTTCCCCATAAGATGTGTGTCGATTGGAGAAATAACTACTGCATTCAATTTTTTGAAGACTCTTAAGGCCTTAGCGAGTTTCCAGGAAGAATATAGAAATAACAAGAGGATGTAGAACTTTAAATGTTAGCTAAAAAAATATAGCAGGTATAAGATAACAAATTTATTCTTTGTTTTTTAACATTGATGTAAATCATGATTAAGAAAATCTTGTGGGGTGAGGGGCACTGATTATCTTTATACAGCATCTAAATAGTTTCACAGCTTCAATCTCAACTACTCATTGGGATTATTTCTGTGAAAAGGGCACAAGAAGAGAAATCACTGTGGGTTTTGTGCTCTGGGTTTGGGGTTTTTTTGGGTTTTTTTAGGCTGTGTAAAATACTCAGGAAGATCAGGTTCCAGGCAGTTTTAGTAGATATTTTAAAAGTAGTTGAGTTGACATCCACAAGTGACCACAGTGCTGGAGGAATTAAGAGTCTTTGAACAGCTATGAATTTTCACTCCCTTCATCCATCCAGGTAGTTGTTTCATTGTAAAAGGCAATCAGATTGGTCAAGCATGATTTATCTTTAGTGAATCAATGCTGACTACTTCTGATCACCTTCTTGTCCACCACGTGGACAGAGATTGCCTCCAGCTTCTCACAGAAGTCACACATGTTGCCTCTCCCCTACCAAAATCTTGCCATGCAAACCTAATACACCCTAACAAAAGCTCCAGAGACTCTTCAAGCACGTTTTTACTCAAACTCTATTATATTTTATGATTTGTTATCCTAAGGACTATACTAACACAACAACATTATAAATGAACTAAGAGACAGCTTTGTAGGCAGATGACAAAACTAAACTGGAAGCTACTATGATATTAATGGAAACAGTGGTTAATGCCATCAAAAATAAGGATATATTGCTAAAAATAATAGTAATAATAATTTTAATGTAATTTCTTCTCCTTGATCACCTAGGTTCCTTTGTGGGTAGTTGCATATGGTACAAAGAATTGAAGCACACAAGATACATCTGAACAGTAAAACTCCTTGAGTTTCCGATGGACTACCCAAAGCCTGAGTTTAAGCAGCCAGATTGGCTGCAAAGAGCACTGGCAAAGAGGAGGTTTAAAACCAAGAGGCACAGAACTTTCCTGTGGCCTGGAATGGACCTCCACTTTGAAAGCATCTAATTGTGAACCTTACCTCTCTGCTCATTCTTAAGGGGACAACCTCTCACCCTCTGCCCTAACTTTATGTACTTTACCATTTTCTTGGCATTCATCTGTCTTGCCTGAAGTGTATGAGAATGTGACTGCTCTGCCCAACTTCCTTTTTTTCTTCTCTGGCTGAAGAGCAGATATTCAAGATTATTTTGCAACTGCCTCAACAATATCTAAGGAACTGCCGGCCAAGAAAATGAAATCACCTGTCACATCAATTTTCCTAGAAATAAGAAAATAATCCTCCCCCATGTTAACATTCTACATCACTACAGTGCCACAAACCTGTTCCCACAGTCTGTTCAGAGGATACATCTTCGGATGTGCATGCGTATAAGAGGCCATGACAATACATTTCGTTTTATTTCACTTAAACCAAGTAAACTTACATAGGAGCAGTTATAATGCAAGGTTAGAACAAATACTGGTTTAAAGATACTTTAAGGACAAGAAAACATTGGAAGAAGTTTTCAGGAAATATTTTACCTGAGCAGACATGGCTACATGAAGCTCTCAGTAAGAGATTTTGGTACCAGTACACCAGCTCCTGAAATCTGCAGTGAACAATCTGTCCCATGAAAGGATTTATACAGGAAGTAATGTTAGGGGTACATAATGAAAAATTGATATAAAGCAAACAGCATAAACATGTGAGGAGAGTATTAGAAAGCCAGAAAGATAAGACACAAAATGAGATTTGGTAAACAATGACTATAAAAGGTAGGCAGAAGCAGTGCTATAGCTATACTGAAAAAAATTAGAAAGTAAAAGGATGTTTCAACTCATTTGCGAAGTCACTGTTAAACTTTCTGTTCAAGCTTTTAATATCAAAATTAGTTAATCTCTTTTAAATAGAAGGTTAGAAATGTATAGGCTCCAAGAGGATCCACTTCAAATCAAAATCGACTGTGTTTTTATATTGGTCAGGATTTTTAAATTTAAATAGGAGGCTTCCTTTAGTACTTGTGAGGCTGTTTCATATCTTCAGGGAGAGGAGTGCAAGAAGAGAACAACAGTCTTACAGCCAGGCTCTGGGTCAAGTTTGAAAAGTATCACAGTACTCCTGTTCTGCCTCCAGCTGCCTGGTACATCTCCCATTCACTGCTTAATAGGTAGATCACAAAATGCTAATAAATAGGTTCCATTTTGCTTAGCTAAACATAAAATATAAGCTAGAAAAGAGTTACCTATCAGATATTTGCTATTTGTCACCTTATGCATGTTTTGCTTGAATTCACTTCCTTTTGTCAGATTTGTATTTAATCTGTTTTGTTCTACTTACAGTTAAATCAGAGTCTTACAGAGAGGGACTATTAAATCTGATTTCCTTGATCACAGTCCAGGACACCACTACCCTTGAACTTGCCACTTTTTATATATCTGTGCAAAAGAGATATCTAAGAAAATATTTTTTTCCTGGGCAAATTCTATTTACATAAAATCTTCATTTTGACTGTTCATTTATTTTTTCTGATAATTTAATTTAAAAGATGTACAGAGAAATAATACAATTATCCTTCTAAGAAGTCCTGAAGGCATTTTATTTTTAAATAATGTTTCCAAGTTCTTCTATTTGTACCTGGAATTGAATGATTTCTAAAAATTCCTCTGTGTAACAGGTATACATATTTTCTGTATTATAAAAAAAAAAACAGACAAAAATTTAGACCAAAGTTTTCTGCCTCTGAATTCCCCTCTTTCCCCCAAATACTCACTAGCTTTCATCTTTTCTTCACTACATCTTTCCCTATCCCATTAAGTCCCACTGCTTCTAATTCCCCTTTGTTTCTGCTTTTATGTCACTTATCAGTGGCTTATGTCAAGACTTAAGTGCTTTTAAGATGGAGCAGATTATAATGAGGTACAGACTATCTGATTTAAAATACTTCTTCTTTGTTGCCATTGTAAATGCCCACAGAAGTATACAGAAGATAAAAAGGAGCCATAGATGTACATAGAAGATGTATATATCTGTAAGTTTTTCATATACCCAGACATGCACACATTTTTCTTGGCATTTTGTATTCAAAAGTAATAAAGTTGGACAGAAAATATTTCACAGGTGACCTGCTGCCAAGAAGAATTTGAATTATTTTCGGTCATTTTGAGTTATAAGGTCTCAAGATAAAAGAAAAGAACATTAAGAATAAGCCATTAAGTCACTTAACCAAACAGTCCTAAAGGACTTTACTGCTAAAGTGAACCACATTTCACCGTCCCTCTACCTGCTGTAATGAATGATACATGAAGCACTTCAGATAGTACCAGGGGGTTCAGAGTGATGAGCTGACAATGTGACTTTCCTTGGCCTCACTGGCAAGCCATCAAAAAGAAGTATTAAATCATTATGGGTTTCTTTTCCCCCCCCAACATTTTCCAACTGCCAAGTACACACACACATATTTTTATTCAAATTACGTAAGGCTCTGTTCACTCACCTTTCATAATAAAGAAAGTACTGCATCATGTTTGCTTTGTAACTAAGTTAAGATACACCAGCATGGAAGGTTATCCTTTTATTTGCAAAAATATTTTAAAGATCCATATAGTGAAATCTTTGTACAATGATTATGACCCAGTGAAGACTGTATGGAAAGTAAAAAGTAGGGACAAATAGGAAATAAGCTAAACTTATAGTCGCATACTGACCAATTTGGTTTTGTTGCATACATTCCAGTTCTACCTCTTAGATGATATTATGTAGTCATAAAGGAAGAAAGGAATTTTATTCTATATTTTTTTTTAACCAAAGCTCTGATGCCTGTGCTCATTATTAGAAAGTTTGCACCATCAGTCGTTGTGTTACTATGCACACCCTACACAACAGAGAACTCTTACTGTAAGAAAGTAGCCATGCCCATCCTTCTGCTAACATTTTGCCATCATTCTATCAACTCAGAAGAAATTCATGTCCTCAGGAAAAAAACATGCAAGAAGAAAGCAGACGTTAGCTTTGAGACTGTGACACTCAGCCAGATGCCAAATGGATTAGAATCCTAGTTAATGCTTCCTTACATTGTTTTAGATGATTCATGGATCAGAAAAATCCCCTCCACCTCTCCAGACAGTCTGGAGAGCAGAATAATCTATGGATGATAGAGTGTAAAATGAAATAAAATGGGTATTTCCTACAAATTATGGGGTTTTTTTCTGTCTCCACAAATATGACTCATAGAAAAGGTCACTTCTTCAGAGGTTCAGATATACAGAAACTTAACTAGTTTATCATTACCAAAACCCATGAAGGCTTTAGACTAAAATATTTCTACACAGCATGTGTTCCCACACCATTTTCCCCTGACTGTGGGCATAGGTTCCAATTTAGCAGCAATTTGCTTAAGGAGCTCTGAATTTTTAAGAGAAGTCATCATTATGGGGTTAATTCAAAGGAGAGCTCAGTGAGCCCAGGGGGAGTGATGAATTTTTACAGCATAAAGTGATTGACTTGTAGTCCAGGTCCTCCTTTGGTGTATGTGCATGTGCAGGTGTAGCAGCTTTAGTTTTGTCTAGTCCCAGCTCAGGCTGCCACTGTTAGGTGCCAATAAGGGGTGGCCTGGACTCCCTGAGAAGAGGAGGGCAGATGGCACAGCAGGGCTGGTTTCAAACAAGCTGCTTCGTTGGTGATGCCTGAACCAACGTGCTGCTCACTCACCCAGAGCAAGGGCACCAACTACAGACAAAGCCCTGGGTTATTACAAATAAATTTGAGAGGTGAAAGGCAAACCACGGCATATTACCTGCATACATGTAATTGTATGGAATGGCCCGAGCGGAGGTGAGTAAGCAAATGTACTCAGTGAAATACAGAAATGTAGAAAAGAAGAGTATTCAGATCGCAACAATTTTATAATATCAGCTTCTTTGCAGCTTCCAACTATGCTTCTATCAGGTTATGTGAAAATTCAAAAAGGGGACATATATAAAATTAATAATTAGGAGAACAAAATGGAAATACCCTAAAACACTGATAAGCTACCTGCCAAGGAACTGTCATTGGCTAGTAGGATGATCTGTTTGAGCAACAGAAGAATTTGAGCATGGAGTATGAAGGTTTCTACCCTTTTTGAAAGGAGAAGAAAACAGTTCATAGATTATGACCACACAGGTCATCAGAAGTCAGTTTATTCATAATTCTGACCTTAGAAGAAGCAGAAGCAATTTCAAGACAGAAAGTCTGACGTGCTTATTCCTCTCTGACTTGAACAGATACAGCACAGCAGACCGGGTTTCTTGATTCACACATTTTACTTCCAAGTATTTTTTTTCCTGTTCCAACAGCAACACGGTAAGCTGCAGAGTTCATAACAGCAACTTCAAATGTGGAAGTGAACAACTTCACCAAATAAATTGAATAACAGTAGTAACCTCAAGAAACCCAATTTTTTTGTTCATTAAATAATAAACAGAAATATTACTAGAACTGTTGATAAAACCCTCTTAAAATACACATGAAAGGTTGAAAAAAATTCCTAATGGAATGGGGTTTATTTTCCCCCAAACACTCCTGCTTTGCAACATATTCTCCAAGTATTCAGATGGAACTTGAGAACTGAAAAACTAAATCACAAGCTGGAAAATGAGGGAGGTTACTTTTCATGAAATGAATAAATAAATAATTCCTGGTTTGGGT
The DNA here is from genome assembly GCF_003945725.1 of Corapipo altera. NCBI lineage: Eukaryota > Metazoa > Chordata > Aves > Passeriformes > Pipridae > Corapipo > Corapipo altera. The sequence continues at coordinate 5,529,749 of NW_020884888.1, forward strand.
ATTCCTCCCTCCACCACAAACAATACACCCATCCCAATATGTGCAAAGAAGAAAGAAATGTCAGAAAAAAATTACTATGATTCTGAAGTTTTCAGCACGTTTCAGTGAGTTAACAACCTTAGATAACAGCCTGCTTTAAGAGGGAATAGCAGATCATAGTCACAAATAACTACATAAACTATTGATGCATACAATCATAACAAAACAACTGAAATAAAAGATTAAAACCAGTAAAAAATAGAGAATACAGAAAATGTTCTGCATAAATTAATCAAAATTTATAGAACAGAGGACACTAGGAAAAATCCATATTGTAAAAGATGTAAGGCCAGTAAATGTTTGAGTGTGTTAGGAATAGTTTTATTCTATTGTTATATTTCTAAGATTAGATTAAATTAGAAATAGCTAGGTGGCAGATTACAAAAAGATGTTCCAAATGAGGAAATCCTTCTCAAACAAGGATGTTTCTCATTAGGCAAGACGTGACACCAAGCAAAACTGTTATCTGAATTCTAAAGAAATACAAGACCACACCTGGTTATGCAAATATTTGTAGAGGAGTATAAAAAACAGAGAGAGCTTCTTACAAAGCGGTTTGAACCACTCAGCTGAGTGCATCTAAGCTTAATGAAATTTCAAACACTCAGGTGCAGGGTCACACAGTCAGGAACAGAACTAGCATACAGAACAAATTCGTGGCATAGGAACTGCAATGAGTAAAGATCTAGAGGGTATAGTGGACAACCAAGTCTGCATAAGCTTCCAGCACTATGCTATCCAAGCAGGTGAATGTGTTCCCTTGCATAAAAAGGGGATTCCCTTCCCACTATTTTATTTCTGCATGCAGCATCATTGTGCTCAATGCTAAGTTATTATATTCACTGTAGCTAATAATACTTTAATGTGTTGAAAAATTGCCGAGTGTTGAGTCACAAAAGATAAAACCTTGTTCTGTGCATCTTAGCAAAAGAAAACAAAGGTTATAGGGTACAGTATATAAAATCCTTGATGGGGGTAACATAACAGACACTAATTACTCTTTTAACGGAGAAGAAAACAACCAGAATGAGCAGCAAGATGTTATCATCAACAGCATCTTTAAATATTACCATATTAACTTTCTTGCAGTTTTCTGGAGGCTTATCTGTGTTTCAGGTTTGATCTCTCAATATAGATGGTAGTGAAAGCTCTTTAGCCAATTGTTTTCAGTGTTATCCAGTCCTGCAGGTCTAAAGGTCTTTACTGAGAGTATATACCTAATACCCTTTCCATTTACTGTTGAAATAGAACATAATTCACCATTGTTTAATGTAAGTATCAGCTGTTTTCCAATTACACTGGACATCATTTATTAAATATTTTCTCTCTTTTGAATATTCCTGGGGTTTGTATCTCTTTAATGTAACCACTATCAAAGATTATTGTTAGGGATGGGGGGTTTTTTGTTTATTTGGACTTTTGTTGGGTTTTGGGGGGGTTTTTTATAGACTTTAAAAATCCTTGCAATTGCTCTTCGAAATTAATAAAGACAGATGTTTTACTGATATCTACAAGTTCCCCTAATATGGCCTTAGGCTCCCAAAAATGTCTGAATCTGATTTCTAATTTATGCTAATTGGGATAAACATCAGACATTTAATGATAAAACAATAAACACTTTATTCCATGGCTGTTCTTAAGGAAGATGCTATTACCCAACACAGGAGATGCTGAATGCTAGCTACTTCATCAAAACTGTGGAAAATGTGAGAAGCCACTGGAATAAGGAGTGGCATTTAAGAGGGTAAGCAAAGCTTAGAAAGGTAAAAGCCTCTTCATTCCAGAATCTGGTACAGCATCAAGAGCACCACAAAAGCAATACTGCCAAAAAAAATTAGAGTAACCTTTGGAAGCTGGGACTTCAGTTTGAATGGAAACAATCCTTTTATGTTTTCATCCCAAAAGGCAGTGCAGATTTCACATATGTTCTCTTAAATGAGAAAGTGAGAACAAATCTGAAGTCCTCTAATTGTCCATGTCCCAAAGCACTGATTCTTTAAAAAATTAAAGTTTGTCTGGCTTTGTTAGACACTGAGCAGATGATGACAATTCCTCATCATGATTAGTATCAGGATTTGAGGTTTGGTCTTTTTTCACATTGCTACAGAGCCAAATATTCTTTTGCAACAGCAGAGTTCAAGTCCTGATCACTCAGACTACTAGAATATTTTTTTGTGGGAAAACAAAGTTCAAGTCCTTTCTGAGCCTTATTCAGAAAAAGGTCTGGAAGGCATTTTTAGCAGCACCATTGTTCAGTGGAACACTGTCTCTGGCCTGATACATATTCCATTTCACACACTGAGAATGGACCACTGCAATGATATAATTACCTTTGTAACAGAGTCCATAATGGTTTTCAGATTTCAGTCTTGTTTCAATTAATACATATTTTTGAAAGTACCAGCCTTAAAAATAGTCAGGAATGCTGCAGAATTTACTTCAATGATTGGTAAATCCCTCACACTGTGAAGCCTCCTTTCCCCTGCTCTGAATCTGCTTGTCTATAGCTTCCAGTCCCTAGAGCTCATGATTTTTAGCCAGACTAAAGATCCCATTATCAAGATTTTGTTCACTGCATTTGTACTGGTAGACCCCGACCAAGTCATCCCTTAACCTCATTTATGAGGAAGTGCAAAGATGAAGCTTGTTAGATCTTTCACTACACAATACATTTTCTACTCTAGTAATTAGTGCCACGGCTGTCTCTGAACTTTCTCTAATTTAGTCATATTAATTAAAGAACCACAGACCTCAAACTGGACACAGTATTCAAGTAACAAATGCACTCATATCCAATTCAGAAAGACATGCCTGTGGAATACATCGCTACTTATTTCTCCAAAGTTCATAAAAGTATTTGAGACATGGAATTGGACTGGAAAATCATACCGATGTGATGATCAGTAAGCTCCCCCAGTCAAATGTAGGAGTCAGTATTTCCTGTTACCTGAAGTTATTAAAGCTGCTACTCACACACAGAGTAAACTGCAACTCAGGCTGTTATAGTTACCATTTCACAGAATTTTTTTTTTTTTTACAATAAATATGGACGGCATTTTATTTTTCCTGTACGGTTCATTGCATTGAAACACATTTAGCTTTGTGCCAACCTCGGCTGGGTAAGTGACAGGGAACAGAATCACTGCTGAATCCTCTACCTTGCTTAACAATGCCTCAATCTTTCAG